>NW_021319535.1:21021-93591 GCF_001605985.2 Dendrobium catenatum | reverse complement strand
CAAGAAGAGAAAAAGTAAATTACAGACTGACTCAACCATAACCTACGCAATCTTGAACTGGCTTCGTTTGTTCGTCCGATCTTCAATTCTTGAAAAGTTAGAAATAATAGGCAGTTCAAGAGAATCAATAGTGTTTGTCAATCATAAAAACATAAGTCATGAAAATAGATTTGCAACAATTGGCTATTGTTACAGGAAAGAAAAATAAGAAGATCATATCATATTAAATTGATAAGTATTCCATATGTTATATTATTTTAGTATTTATCTTTATTTGAAGTCTAAACTTTCCAGTGATATATTACTTTGAATTTATGCAGTGGCTCTATAATATCTCATGTTGAAATTTAAAGTTATTAGGTACTTCAGTTTGATGAGAAGAATGAGAACTATTGGATATTTTATACAAATTTTTAAATATTTAAAAGTATCATATGATCGAATGATAAAATATTTATGTTCTTATTACTCTATGTATTATTAAGGGGTACTATAGGGTGTTATAGATGTGGCTCCCTCATATTGGTGGAGAATGAAATTACAGCCAATCATTGGAAATGATTGCACCACCGTGCAATCATGGAAAAATGATTGGGATGGTGGCGGGACCCATGTGGTTTAGTTAATCCACATCAGATTCCTACCCTGTCTGTCAGATCTCCTATGGCTTCGAACCAATGGTGTAGATCAAGCCAAATAGAAGTCTGAATAATGGATACAACTGCACGGTTAGACATGTTCATGAGGTAACATGATCTAAGCCAATGATCTCAAGATCAACGGCCCATAAAACTTACAGTTCATGGTTACGTTAATCCATAACCTGAAAAATATAAAATGCTTCATTCTAAAGAATGGCTCAGTGAAATTTAATAAACATTTAAACATAGATTAAAGGCATGAACATAAATCATGGGTGCCATTTCTGACATTTTGAAAAGCTCTTGTTGAAATGTTAAATAGATATTTATGTTTTAACCTAGGGTTATGAATTTTATCTAATCCAACCATTGGATTGAGGGGATCTCAATTTCTCTTTTATTTTAGTTTTTCCTCATATAATCCCTTAGTTGGAATCGCGGTCTGATAATCCATGGATTGCTTGGATAAAGTTCTCGATAAAATAGTCTTTGACTCGCCAAAGAACAGGTCACTGGTGGCTTTGACCGGTGGGTATGAACTTGGAATAGGTGGAGGGAGATCTCAAAATCTTGAATGAACTGAAGTTTTGGATGGGGAAGCCCAAGATAGTGAGAGAAGCTCTAGGTTACAATGAACTCCTTTGTGCCAATTAAATATCTCTAAGCCCATTTGGATGGTTGAGATGGCCATGGGAGTATTCCCTGATGGTTGTCATGCGTCATTGAGTGGTTAGGAGTAGAAGACAAGGATAGATCAAAGGACATGACATGGAAAGGTGTTTTCTAACTTCACATTGGGAAGAGGACCATGTGGCTTAATTAGGTTTAATCCATGAGTTAAAATTGGTTTATGAACCTTCTAGAAATAGTTTAAGGCTGCTTGAGTTGGTTTAAAATGGAAGGGAGAGAGGTTTGAGCTGGTTGGACCTCTTTTGACTTATTTTATAGCTTAGTTTAATAGTTTGACCAATCAACTTAGCATGTTAACTATTGAGGTAGCATCTAGATGATTTTAAGCTATATTGGAAGGAGTTGGAGAGGGCTTGAATAAGAATACATGAAGATTTGATCAAAATTATAGGTACTTGACCAAGTATATGAGTTGACTTGGTCAAATAGGCTAGGATTTGACTCAAGGTAGGTTTAAAAATATTTCATGCATCAAATGAAATATATTTAAAGAGAAATGAAGCCATGGAATTAAGGCTTTGAATGAATGCAAGGAATATACTCAAATGAGTCAAGTTTGACCAAGTTCAGGCTCAGTTGACCAAGCCAACTGCTGACTAAGTTAGAAGTCTAATCAAGTCTAAATCATTGAGAGATATAACTAGAGAAGTTTGAATGGATTTGATATTGATTTGCGGTTTAATTATATGTAAAAAGGCTAAAGGGTTGATCTGGTCAACTCAGGTTAACTTGGTTAACCTGGTTTGAAATGGTATTTTGAGTCTGTGGGAGGTGGTCCCGAGATCCGAGGTGTTCAATTTAGTCAAATTGATTGTCTGGAAGCTTAAGGGCCTATTTGGTCAACCAAGGTTGACTTGGTCAACCAGGTTGACCCAGGGCTTAGGTTTGGGTCCAACAAGTTTAGTTTGACATTTGAAATATTCAAGATATGTTCTCATATAATGAAGAAGTTATATGGATTAAAATGAGCATTCAAATCCCTAAGGGGTATTTTGGTTAAAATTTGTTGACTTGGTTTACCAGGCTTGACCAAGATTTGGGCTTGAGTCCATTATAATCCCAATGGTGATTAGGATGCATTGGCAGAGGTTTCAAGTATTGATTTGAAAAGGCCATATTGAAGTCTATGAAAAACTCAAAAATTTCCTTATGGGACATTTTGATCATTTTGATCCCTCATCAAATAGGGGATAAAGTGGGTCCACCAAAATATGGTTACTACTCAGTATATCATGAATGTGGTTCTGGATGTGGTTAGAGGCCTTGGAGAAAGCTCTAAGATCAAATTCCACTAAGGGATAGGTCCAGTGGCATAAGCCATAAATATTTAAAGGCTTTCTAGCCTTTGGATTTGAATGTAGTTTATGGGGTTAGAGGCTTCATATTGAGCTCAATTTGGAGGGAAGATCCTAGAGACATGCATAATTGATATGCAAATGAAAGATAATGAATTAGGGTTCATTTTACTAGGTTTGAAGTGTTTGAAAAATCATTAGAAAAGGCTTTATGTACAGGGCCTTTGAACCTTAGATTTTGGTCTGGATTTCTGGATTTGAGCTAGGTTTTGAATTTGATTGCTTGATTAATTATCTAAATCAATAATATTCATTTGAGTGATCATAAATGATTAAATATGATTTAAAATAGAATGGAGGCTGGATCAAAGTTTAAATTGGGATTGAGTTCTAGATAGGATTGGAGTCTAGATTTGATTGATTAAACTTATGTTATCCTTTTCAATAACAAATATATGGATGACTGTAGATGATTGGATAGGGAAAAAGCTTGATAGAAAGCTTGGTTGACTAATTCTAGGCTAATTAATGGTTAGGATTGATTTGAGATCAGAATGGGTTTGAAGTCAAGATTAATTTGAGGTATGGATTGGATTAAATTGAGATTGATCTATGGTATGGATGGGTCTTAGGGTCAAAAGTATAGGAGGATTCTATAGTCCAAATTGACGTAAAGCTTAGACTAATCTGGGTTCAAGATCGATCTGGAGTCTGGGAAGAGTCCTAATGACCTCATACAAAACTGAGATCAATAGAGAGTTAGAAGGAATACATATAGATGGGATAATGTTAGCTAAGAGTTGCATGACACGATGGTGATGATGACTGAGGAATCTGTGCCAGAAGGAGATAGGAGCAGTCGTGGAGTCAAGCATAGTGGTTGGGATATTGTTGGTAGTGGATATCGAGTAGAGACCATCACTAGTTTTCCAAAAAGAAGGATTTTCTTATCTACTGGATCCTGAATTATGAATGCATGAGCATCAAAGGAAATAGAACACTTGTTATTAGAAGTAAGTTTATTAATTGATAGTAAATTATGAGATAGATAAGGGGTATGTAGAATATTGTGAAGTAGGAGCTTATGAGGGGTGTTCCGGAGGGGAAGGATGCCTTTGCTTTGATATTGAATGGGTACTGAGCTGCCATTGGCTATGAAAATAGTCTAGATCAAAATATGGCATGGGTTACAAGAGATTGTGGGGATCTATAGTTAGATGATATGAAGTGCTTGTATCAAGGACCCAATCAGTGATTGAGGTGTTTTAAGGCTGATAGAGCAGTGTGTGAGATGGTCTAGTGGAGGAAGAATAATATTAGATATTACATCGATGCAAACAAGTAAGAGCAGCATGACCAATTTTCTTACATATCTAATAAATTGGGAGGATGGTGTTGCTGATGGGTGGAGAATGGTTACTTTTGATGTGAGGGGATCCATGATCGCGATTTGAAAGGTTGATCCTGCAGTAGTTTTATCTTGTTCGACCATATTAGAGATCTAGATGGTTCGATGAGAATGTGATTACCTTTTGAGACTCATTCTAAAGGTTTATTTCCTCACTACAGAGTAGCAGTGTAGAACTTCAAGACAAATTGGTTCTAAGGAGGTTTTGATAAAGGTTTTGAAGGAATTGTAGGTTGATGATATATTACTCAAAATATATAAGATGATGTTCTCAGAGTCGACGTTTAAGATTGCAGCTGGGATGTTATCCACAAAAGTTTTGATTTGAGAGAGGTATTAGTTAATGGTATTTTACTTCATCTAGTTATTATAAAGTTCATTCTTTAGCTGGATTACCTATGACTTGTTCATAGGTTGAAGATGATTCACCAATGTAAGCCAAATGTCATTAGTAGTGGATAGATGGAGAATATATGGCAGAACCAAGGGAGAAATCATGGAGAGGAGGGAGGAGATGAGATTTTGATCAATAAGTTGACCAGGGAAAATGTTGGAGTGAGTGGAAGGCATATTAGGATAAGCTTGATGTCCCGTGAGATCCTTCAAACAAATTAGCTAAATAAAGTTTGTATATCTATAAACTCAAAAAGACATATTTCTCATTTGTAAGATGTAGGTTAACTATAAGTTTAAAATTGGTTATGAGAAACTTTAGGGGAGTATGGATGGTGAATTTCTCTATCTTGGTGGATAGTGAGGACGCTGAAAGAATGGGTGATGATGAGTCTTGATCAACCATTTGAGTAGGAAAGGAGGTGAAGCTCGATGCTCTAATACCATGAAGAAAGACCTGTAAATGTTTGACATAGGAAAGAAGGTAGAGGAAGAAATGGGTTTTACTGTCAGATATCATAAAATAGAGCTTAAACTTTTTGCTTCACATGAGTCTCCTTATATATAAGTTATAACATGAGAGGGAAAGAAAAGGTGTTTGCTGGCCATTGGACGAAGTCTGGAATGGAAGAGAATTTGGAGCATGGAGTTGCGGCTAGAGTAGGTGGTCCGCCCAGTTGAGCTGCATCTTGCAATTTTTATTTCATCTGTGCTAACAAACTATACCAAATTTAATAGGAAACAAGAGGTATAAGAGCCAACTATACCAAAGTTTACAAGCAAGAAGAGGTTTCTTATGGGAGATTTGATATGTCCACCATTACTTTATCCTCTTTACCTTCTCCCAACCCTTATTCTTTTGATAATTCACTTCCTACTTGTCATGGCTTTGGTACTCTTATATAACCAATTAATAATACCATTAAAGCTAAGGATAACCCATTTATTTCTACCAAGCTTCAAGATGGTTAATAGTAGCAACAAGGTTGAAAAAATAAATACATAAAAACGTAAGAAAATAAAGAAATAGTTCAAAGCTTAAAAGTTACATTTGTTGAGTTATCATTTTCCATTAACTCATGTTAGATAAAGTTATGTTTGTTGTGTTAATAGGTAAGTCAAGCTGTGCTATATGTTAGTTATCTTATTCTATTAACTTTGCACATGCTTCTATTGTACTGAACTTAGTTCATTATTTGCTTAGGACCTTTCCCATCATTCTTCTTCTTCTTCTTCTTGGTGTAATATGATATTTTTTATTATTGAGCTGATTTGGATGCAATATTCTTATCATGCTTAGATGAGTCTGGGTTTAATAATGAATGAGGCATTTCATAAAGCTCAAGAGAAGAATAAGGACTTATGTGTTCCATTCTTTCAATATTCCAATTTTGATGATTTGTTTGGTTTTATTTATGATAATTCATTTTTTGCTTTTGGATATTTTTAGAATTTCTTTTTTTTTTTTTGGATCCTCATGAAAGTAGTTTTTTCTTAAATAAATTCTAACCATTTGTGGCTAAAGTTGTATAATTTTTATACAACAATTTTTTTTTCTTATCACAATAATGGATTGATATAGAAAATAGTAATTAAATGTAAGTAGTACTATAAGAATGAAACTTAAAAAATTAATTGGGATTAATAAAAGAAAGCTAATGAGAACAAAAAGAAAGAATGTGAAAATCATAATAATTGGCAACAAGAATAATATCAAGAGCCAATGTGCTTATAAACATTGTGATCCTTACATCAAATTATGTCCTAATAATTATTGATAAATTCATATATGTTATGTAACATATCTTAATAAGAAAATGTTAATGAACAATAATTTGGGGCTTAAATAACTGGCCCAGTCAAAAGGAATATTAAAATGTACAAGTTGATTTGCATTTCAAAGCATGGGTTAGTCACTCTACTTTGTGTACACGTTTATAATAAGGATTAAAGAAGATGAAGAATTATGATGAACCTAAACTCAAATTTTAGTTTATTACAAAATGTTCCAATTGAAACAATTAAATTTTGCAAAATTGTTTAAAGATATCTCATCATATTCGACTATGAAAATTTGATGATTTTCATTTTACAATTTGATATCAAACACAATTAATAAGGTTTTAAATATTGGAATATTCTTATCAAATTAGTGTCATGCACAAAGTTTATTATCATGGGTTATTGTTTTCCTCTACAATTTTATTGAGAATATGTTGGAATTCTTGGTAATTACAATTTCATGTTTTCCATTACAACACATACTTGGTTGTTTAATAACTTTGTTCTTTTTAAGAAAAAAAATGATGGTTTCTTACCATTAATTAATTATGTCATATGAATGTGTGATTTTTAGTATTTTCTAACTTATCTTAATCATAGTCTCCTAATAATCATTTCTTCTTTTTTATATGAAGGTTTAAGTATGGAAATAGATAGAAGTTGCATGTCTCATTCAGGTAGTAACAAAGGTTTTAAGGAAGGAGTTATAAAATTTCTAAATTTTGCATTTAGTAATGGAAGTACAAGTGAAATGGTATTATGCCCATGTAGAGATTGTGAAAATGGTATTTGTAGGGAAAGAGAGGATGTTGAAGCTTATTTTCTTTTGGGAGGATTCAAACCCGGATATAACAAATGGATTGCTCATGGAGAAACTTCCTTTAGAAATGAAATAGGATGAACTTCTAACATTGCTGAAGATGCTAATAAATACGTGGAAGCGCTATTAAATGATGCATTTGGGTTGAAAATAATACCATGGATGATCTTTCAGATGCTGAAATTAGTAAGCTTAGTGTGGCTGGTGCAATGTTTTATATATCGATAAGTGAATCACAACAATAATTATTTCATGGATGTAAAAAATTCTTTAAACTACATTTTCTTGTTAGGCTACTTCAAATAAAGTTCCTTGGTGATTGTACTAAAAAATCATTTCCTATGTTACTTGAGTTATTAAGGGAATTAATTGAAAATATTTGACTGCCAAACTCTTATTATGAAACAAAGAAGATAATTCAAGATTTAGGCTTATGTTATAAAAAGTATGATGCATGTTGAAATGATTATATATTATATTGAGGTCCCCTAAGAATAAATGTGATATTTATAATGAGTCAAAATGGCTTACTTAATATAGCACTTCAAATGATGTTCCAATAAAGAAAACTAAACAGGTTGCATCTAAATTCATATGGCATTTTCAATTAACATTAAGATTGCAAATATTATTAATGTCATAAAAAACCACATCATATACGAGATGGCATGAAGAGGAGTGTCAAGTGCAAATATTTTACTATTTTATTATATTAAAAATAGTGAAAATATGATATTTTAGTTATTGTTGTACAATAAATGTTCTAGAAAAAAAGGAGAGAAATTCATAAGTGTTGAACCAGCACTACAGCGCTCCAACCATTAGTAACTTTGCATCTATTATTCCTCAACACCAGATAAGGAAATCATAGCACTAGAGTCTAAAATGAAGGCAAATAATTTAGCACCCCTTTGGAGCCAAGGTAGCATTGAAGTGCATCATAGTGCTGTAGCATCATAAATCTGCATCACAACATTTTAGTCTCCAAAATTTGAGTACCAGAGCAACGAGCATTACAATAATGTAGTACCAGACTAAACATTTAAGCATGATTGTTCTCAATTTTTGTAGCATGATGGAAGAGCAGTTGATGAAAGATATAGCTACTTTGATTCAATAGAGTGACACACTAGTTCATCCAATAGATGCACAACATTGTAACATTTGTATTACATATTTAGTAGACAATCTACATCAAAGAAAACCTAACTATTAATTGACCTCAAGGTATTTTGTATGTCATAATGCATTCAACTAGTCATGTCTACACACCAATCAAGTTTTTTTTTATTACTACATGGAAGTAACGCACATATTTAAATTTTAAACTATATTATTGAATGGGTTACATATTTAGATCTACTTGTATTATGTATCTTTATTTTATAATTTTTGTTTAATTTTTTCCTTTGCTTTTTAGTGCATTGTTGTTGCATGTGTACTTGATCTTATAAGATGCCTATGTTGTTTGATTCTAAAACTGAAAGGACCCTAAAAGAAATCCAAAAACCTAAAAAGATTTTAGATTTAGAGACGGCTAAACCAGTACAAGATCAGGACCATCTTGGACCTCTAAGGTAGTATACTAATTATATAGTAGATAGAATCCTCTAGAGTATCAATAGACCTACTATACAAGCTAATAACTTTGAAATAAAACATGCCATTTTTTAGATGATTCAAAATTCTCAGTTTAGGGGAACTCTTATTGAAGATCCTAAACTACACTTAGTTAGCTTCCTAAAATTTTATGTAATATTCAAATATAATGGTGTTAGCAATGATACTATTAGGCATTATTTATTTCCACTTTTTCTAGGGGATAAAGCTAAGAGGTTGTTGAATTCTTTGCCCCCATACTCTGTAACCACTTGGAATGAGTTGTCACATAAAATTCTAGCTAAAAATTTCCTACCTTCTAGAACTGCGAAGCTTAGGAATGATATCACATCTTTTTCTCTGTTTAAAGGAGTGTCAATTTATGAAAGTTAGGAGAGATTTAAGGAAATTCTTAAGAAATTCCCTCATCATAATGATGGGAGCTTTGGAGTAAACTTTTGAATTGTATAAAAAATTAGGGCTCTATCATCTATACATAATTCTTAGGTTTTCTTTGATATAAAAATAACAAAACCACACTAAATATATGTAAGTATACGTATCGAATCAAGTAAGAAAGTGATAGAGTAGAGTGTTGACCCCATGAGGAAGTTATGCTTATTTATAATAAAATAACATTATTTACTCTAATTATAATAATTAGCCTACTAAAATAAAAAATAATAATTATGGAGATTCTATCACTGAATAAAATAGTAAAAATATTGGATATAACATTTAATAAAATTGATTTGGATTGAAAAGTATAAAGTTGATAATTTTCTAATGAGTCCCTTAATTATAGATATAATTAAAATTATATGTATCCCTAGATCTCTATCGAGCTTGTAAAGGTGAATAAGATATCTGATGACCTCCTATAGTTATAGTAACTCCTTAAGATCCTAGAATATTTTACATTCTATGTTTAGGCATGCAAACATCCTATTACATTATTCATGGTTGTTCTTGTATTCCTCCATCAAGGCTATATATCATATTATATTTTAATTACACATATGGCAACTACATGCATTAAATTAAGAACTTGGTAATATTAAAAATGTTATTTAATATTTATAGAATAATATTCTTCATTAGTACTCAACATGCACTTTACATCATAAATCTTAAATAAGAGAATTAGTCATACATATAATTAATAACATGCAAACTCATTTTTAATAAACTAATGAAAGAATGAAAATACAAGAGAGTGATATCACTAGAAATGATCAAAGTATCTCCTCTACACTCATTCTCCGTTAACTTATAGACTTTCTTCAATAAATATAGGCTAAACACTTTAAATATTTATATCTTATACTTCCCTAGCCTCCATTAGATTTTATTCTTAGCAAGAACTAGATAAGTAGTCTAAAAAGATGTTTTGAATTTTACACAAGTAACTAAACTCACTTACCAACATAGCATCATAACTATTTATAGAACAATACAAAAAGGCATGGAGAACTGCGATAATTAAAAGAGTGGCATCGCAGTGCTATTAAAGTGAGCTAATGCCTTAGCGTTGAAATTTTTGCACTGCAATGATGCTTCGTGATGTGGATCGATTACTTAATGAATAGTCACATCTCATCACTTATAGAACTTGGCCCTTATAACTGGAACACCATAATGCTATTCACATTCGAGCATCACGACACCCAAGCAAAAAAAAAATGACACCAAGGCATGAGAAATTATGGTGCTGCAGTATTTGAAAATAGAGAATTTTGCACAACCATGCTGACTTTTTGATGCCATGTTGTCGGTAATGTTGTGACATTGGATGTGTTACCATTGAGTGCTTACAAATAGAGAACTCAGTGCCTAATGTACAAATTTTGGCCCCTCGATGGTATTGAAGGTGGTACTGTGAAGTTATTCAATTAGATGCTGCAACAATGTAGGCCACTTAGAATTTATGCCAATTTTAGGTTGTCCCAACAAAAAATAACTAAAATAATATATTTTTACTAAAATTAAAACATATAAAATAATACATAATTTATAATTATCAAATTCTCCTTGGCTAAAAGTCTTTCTTGTCCTAAGGAAAATAAAGAAATTGCAACTTAGACTAATGAGATAATCAAAGTAAAAAATTTATAATTTAAAAATATAGGATAATATATCATAATCTAAATGTAGTGAAAATGAACAAAGTTATAATTCTAGTTTGGAATAATGAAAATAATTATCATAACTAGTCACCTTTATTATTATTTAATTTGGATTTACATGTTATAAAAATAATCATTGATTTTTGAATTTAGAATTGAAAAATATAACATAAAGATTATATGTGTTATAATTAAAATTGAAATTTTATCACTTCACCAATATTTGTATTAGTTCTCCTAACTTATCATTTATGAATTTTAGTATAAGATTGTAGTTAAACTCTAAGCTTTTACCTGATACCAATTTTTGAATGTACTCTCTTTATTTTTCTTCTTTTCTATTATTTTCTTTTTAAAAATATTTTTACATTTCTTTTACCTTTCTAATTTTTGTGGTCTGCACAGTTAATAATTTTGATTAACAATTTAGCATAAAATCTTCTTACAATCTTAATAATTTTAATGTAAGGATTTAGTTAAATCACCAATTCTAAATTCAGATTGTTATTATTTTCAATTTAAAACTATTTATATCAATTCTTTAATTTTAATTATTCATCTTCAATTCAAAGGTCAATGAATAAATATATAACTTATAAATTCAAGTTAAAACAATAATTTAAATGATGTAAGTTAGGTTATTAGTAGTTTTTCCATTCTATGAATTATAAAGCATTGTTCATTTGAATTATGGGATATGTTTTATTATAATAATTATTATTATTATTCAAATTTCACATAATTTTTAATTATCATTTTAATTAGGATTAATTAAATAATACAAATGTAGAGTTGTTAATGGAACATAATTTAAAATTTTAAGTACAAAGGGAATTTAATCAAATATAAACAAAAATACAAATGAATATTAGTAAATAACACATATTTTTATATGAATGAGAGAGAAATGTAGAGCAAGAGATACATATTTATATATACAAGGGCAGAGAGAAGGGGGGGCAAGTACCCCCCTAAAAAAACATAAAAAATTAATTATTTAAGTTGGAAGTTTCAAAAATTAAATCGGAGACCATCCGAACTCCGATTTCAACAAACTTATAGCCAAATTAAACATCTAAAAAATACAAACCCAATGACACCAAATTCAATTTAATCCAAGCCCAAACGAGTCCATTAAAAACCCAAAGCTTAATTGGAAGGTTCAATCCATAATTTGGATTAAAAAATAGGTTCCAAATATGCATGCTTATAGTTGAATCAAGCGACTTGACTAAACGAATCCAACGAGCCCAAGATTGTCAAATTTGGATATCATTAAGACATTCAAATGCCTAATAAACTGTCCATGATCAAGGGAATCAACATCGACAGTCTATTCAATCTTGAGTAAATTTTAGTTGAAATTGTATTAAATTTTAGCTGAAATGAAAATATTTTAAAGAATCTCGAGTAAATTTTAGCCCTTGACCCTAACGATATGATTCGTTTTTTGCTTTGCTCCCTCTCATGACTCGCGACTCACGGCCTCGAGCATGACATTTGTTTTCCCTTTCGCTCCTCTCTCGCCCCCAAATGGAGACCGATGGTGGCAGATATTTATTTCTTCTAAGCTCTAATGACCATGTTATTTGCATTATTAATTTTGATCTTACAACTTTGCTTGGCTCCGATAATGAGACAACAAATAAATTTATTTTAATTTAGGCCCCCCTGAATAAAATTTTTGGCTCCACCACTGTATATATATAACACATGGTATTAGATAATTAGTGCTTAAAGCACCAATATAACTATAATAGCTTTATTAGCCATATATGATTAATATGCTAATATAATAATAGCATTCCAACATGTCACTAGGATCCCCATAACTAAAGAAAAGAAATAAAATAAAAACATGCTACACAATAAAAAGTTACATTCAGTCTCTCTCTCTCTCTCTCTCTCTCTTTCCCCCCTAAAGCCAAATAAAATTGACTCCTAACTATCTGAATCTTGGTCTTCCTCCTTATTGATAATCATTATCATGGTTTCTCTCAGCATGCTTCTAAATAAAATGATCATAAGAAGCTGTAGATTGAAATTAAAGCATATCTGGATACTCCACAAAAGGGATAATTCTAAACATTCCAACAATAGCTAGCATTAAAATTTGTGGTGAATCTAAAATATTTTTCCTGTTGATCCATGTTGTGGGACATCCTTGTCTCTTCTCAAAATGAAAATCCTTAGTTTCCACATAGAATTGAGTAGTTCTTCTAAGTTCCCTCTTAACTGAACCACCTGATATCCCAAGGTTTTAAGAATGCTAACACTCCTAATAGTGTTGCTCTTGCTACTAGGTCTCTTAGACACTCTAGGCTCACTAAGGTCTCCTTCTTCCTCCTCTTTCTCAACTTTCTTAAATACCAATATTTTTTCTTTTGTAAGGGATGAAATATAGAATAATTATGTTTTAGTTTATTTCCCCTTTATACCTGCTGCAACACACAAAGCATAAAAAAGAGAAGGGTGCCATAACTCAATAGAAATGGTACAGCTTATGATGTACTTGAAAGAAGAGAAAACTAGCTTCCCTACATCAATGTAATACCCCATTTAAATAGTATAGTTTAATAGTTCTTGATCATGAATAAGTTCGCTACTATTCTTGCTAAGTAATAAATGTGCTAAACTGAAATAAAGCCAGCCTTTAGAGGTTTGGGTCATATTGATGGTGTTATAAATTGGGCTCCCTGAGTTTATGATTTGATGATAACAAATTTTATTAATTTCCTATTTATTTCTCCTATTATTTTTGGTGCATATTTATTTATTTGTGTACTAACTTTTTAATTACATCATGCACCATTTAATGAAGATTCAAGGCTTAAGATTAAGTAGAATAGGGTGTGTTGAAAAATTCTATCATATTCATTTATTTATTTTTGATTTATTGAATCAAGTTTTATATGAGTGTATGCTGGTCTGGTGACCGTGTACACATACACAAGGGGAAAAAACTAATTTTAAATATTTAAATTTGGTGTACATCATACTATGTGATATAGATCATACTATATAAACTATTATTATAGAAATTAATTAAATATTTTATTTTTTTTGAGAAAATTTTTTGAAACATACCTAATCGTACAGTATAAATACCACATCGAACTAGATGATCTGTTATACTCAGAGACCCAATCGTTCTTTAAATTAGGTAAAAAAATTGAATTTTAAATATATTATATTTATACTATACAAACCAAAATTATATCCTATGATGCTTAAATTATTGCATAATTTTATCCTGTGATTAATTAATTGAATATACTTTATTTTAATAATTTTGATCGTACTGTTTGATCGATAGAAAAGATATTTGGTTTTCATAGGATTCATCCTTGATGAATAAAAAATTCAGCTGAACTAATCATACAACAATATTATTCATTTGTACAATACAATATGAGTAGATCATATAACACTAAATCATAATTGTATAGTACTTACAAGCTAAATTGAACAAATCACATTGTACTAATTGAATATTATATATCAGGAATAGTAAAAAATGAAACTAATCATACAATACTAATTAGTGATTATATACTACTAAAAGGGCAAATTCTAGGTATCATACTGAATGATCTTATGACTGTAAAGTACAAATTTTGATTATTGAATAGAATTTATAGATTTTTTAAAGCCCTTTATTTAAGCTTTCTCGTATGAGTTTATAAGAGTCTTTTTGGCATTAATTGAGTTATTTTATTTTATAGAAAGCTTGAATAGAGAGCCTAAAACTTTGGAAAGAAAGGGTGAAGTTTAGAAGAGAGGGAGAATATTCTTATAGGTTTCAAGGGAGTGTTAGAGGGAGTTCCACATGGTTGCTCTTATGAACATTTGCCTGAGTTTCTCCATTTGTTAAAGTTTGTCTACAGGGAATCTTTTGGAAGAAGACCTCTTTGGGGTCAAAGGACCCGTTAACTCTACCACATCAGGAAAGGTGAAAGTGATTTGAGGTTCTTTACCTTCACCTAGAGGGAGAAAAAGGATTTCAAGTTCTCTGCCTTCACCAGGATAGTGAAAAAGGATTTTGGGTTCTCTGCATTCACCAGGATAGTGAAAAGAATTTCGAGTTCTTTGCATTCACAAGGAGGGTGAAAAATGATTCAAGGTTCTCTCCCTCAAAAATATGGTGTAAATATTATAGTCATGTGTCCCACTTAGTTGGTGGATGAGATTTTTTAAAGGCTTCTCCACATAACTATGGGATTTAAAAAAGAGTCACTAAAGGTTTAGTGCAAGACCTAGAGAGGAGGACTCAGGTGAGTGGGCGTAGATCATGGTTTGACCAAATGACTATAAAATTCTTGTATGCTCATTCTAATTTTTTATTTTTTATATTTTAACTTTCTAAAATTTATTTTGCTAAAAATTGCATGATAAAATATATATGGTTGATGTTAGATTAAGTTGATGAAAATGTCATCACAATTATTATAATTGTTGTTATGTTATTAGCTTCTATATCAGGTGATCAAATTATTTATTTTAAGTTATTAAAATTTTTTTAAAAGTTCTTTTTATACTAAAGAGTTTTTTTAAATAACCAATTTACCCCGCCCCGCCCTCTTAGTTTGCCTAGGGCAGTTCAACGAGGTCTTACAACCTTCCCGAGCTTCTATTTATTATCAGAGCGGGTCTCAAATATTAATGTTTTATAAAACCTTGAGAAAAAAGATCCATGACACACTTGGGAAATAGAAACACCATGGAGGGTTATTCTATAAATGATCCATCACTTTTTTTGACAATATTTCATTTAATTTTTAAGAATATTTCAGTTTTTGACTTTAGAATGTGGCATATGATTCAAACTGGTTATTCTGTACCATTATATATTTTTAATGGAGTCAAAACTAATATTCCTTTTACTAAATGGATTATAGAAGAATAAGTACTTCCACAACTGAATGCTAAATGCTTAAATTACTTTTTATGTGTATTGTAATCAATGGATTACATGAGAGTGTCTACATGTACTACGGGGAAGGAAATTTGGTATAGACTGTGCATTATATATGAGGGAACTAGTAAAGTCAAACAGTCTAGGTTGAATATTTTACTACATGATTATAAACTATTTTGTATGAAGCCAAGTGAGAGAATATCTAAAATGTATACTAGATTTATTCAGATAGTGACATCACTATATGCTTTATGTAGAGAACTTTTAAACTCTGAGAAGGTCAATAAAAATCTTTGTTGTCTACCTGATAATTTTATTGCCAAATTCATAGCTATATGTGAATATGAAGGCTTGAATGTTTATTCTATCGATAATTTACTTGGCTCACTCATTTCCTATGAGCAAAGTGTAAGTTAAAGACTTTTGGATGCATGTGATAAGAGAATAGGAAGACTATAATGCTAATGGCCAAAGATACAAATAAAAATTACTTAGTAGATGATGGAAGTGAGGAGATATCATTAATAACAAGCCAATTCAAGTTTCCAATAGCGCAAGCAAAAGCATCAACTAAAGTGGAGCAAATGTAAAAATGGTAAAAGCAATAAGTTTTCTTCTTACATAATTTACTTTGGTTATAGGAAGCTCGGGCATCTGAAGTTTTAATGCCCAAATTTTAAGAACCACCTTGTGAAGTAAAAGGGCAATGATAAGCTAAATGAGAAAGGTGAAATGAACAACAACAACATCAAGCCTTTATCCCACTACGTGGGGTCGGCTACATGAATCCTTTTTCTTCATTGTGTCCTATTAAAAGTCAAATTCTCGTTTAAATCTAACAAAGAAAGGTCATTCCTAATATTCTCTAACCAGGTCTTTTAGGTCTACCCCTACCTTTCTTAACAAAAGTCAAATCTAATACCTCTACTCTCCTAACCGGGTCATCGCAAGGCCGCCGTTTTATGTGACCAAACCATCTAAGGCGACTTTCTCTAATCTTATCTTCTACTGGAGCTACTCCAACCTTTTCACATATATGCTCATTCGTATCCTATCTCTAAGGGTAAAGCCACTCATCCACCTGAGCATCCTCATCTCTGCCACACTTAACTTAGTATTATGCTTCTCTTTTAAAGGCCAACATTGGTTAAATGATTGATAAAATTAGTGTTGAAAAATTATGAAGAAAATAGAGATATAGTTGTTCAAAAAAAACTTTAGCATAGAGTGTGTTTAACATCTCATGCAACAACTGATATTATTATTAAAAAACAAGGATTATACGAACGATTGGAAAACCAGAATTCATAAATTGGCCGTGAATTGTTGGGACAAGATTAATAAAGATGGTTGGGACAAGTTAAAAAGAATGGTGGTGCTGAGTTATCTTATTTAAGAGAAATTGTGGATTTTAGTCTATTATCTTGTTTTAGCAAACTTGACCTTACGTCCATTAGAAATTTCTGTGCATCAAACAAGTGTCCCATGTCCTTCAGTCAATCTGGAAAGATTTTCAGTTTGAGCCTACCATCAAATGAAGGTGCCCTGTATTTACTTTGTAAGTTATCTCATCTTCGAATCATGCTCTTGGCGCATAAGTGGAACCTCACAATTTTGAAAGCGGTTATTGGACACAAAATAACTTGTGATTAGATTCATGTAAGATTGCCTCCTTACAAAGAGGATACTCTATTGATGTCGGAGGGCAATGATTTCCATGAACGAGAGGCTTTAACTCGATGATTCATTCCTGCAGGAATTCTAGGTGGTGTTATGATCTTGTGATCTACACCTGCATCCAATTTTAGTCTCTTCTAGGTATCGCCATGCTTTTCACGTTTTCCTTTAGGAACAATAGTATGTTAGCTTTTGCTTGTATTTAGAAAATGCACGGAAGTCGTGAATCCTCTGATAATGCAGTGTCTAAAGGATCAGCGAGGCCTTCACAATAAATGAGTTTGTAATTCATGTGAGTTTATTAGGCTTGTGGTAAATTCAATATTTTATGATGGACAAGCAAGCTATCATTACATTGTCCATCAATCAGATAAACTTGATATGGATTTTCATGTTGAGAGACCATACATCGCATATTGCTTTCTTAGCATCCTTACGAGCCACTTTATATAATTCCCAATTATAAAAATTTTTAAAAATAAACCAATTTTTATAACAAAGCTTCTTATTTTTAATTTTTTCTTGGACATTAGGATTCCACCACCAACTATTTTTACTATTGGGAGCTTTTCCCTTTGATACTCCAAGGACATCTTTTGCAATATTCTTAATATCACTAGCCACTTTTTCCCACATAATATTAGCATCCTCATGCACAGACAAAATCTTAAGATCTAAAATCTTATTTCCAAAAATATTTTTGTTAATATTCTTTAAATGCCCCCATTTAATCCTAGAAAATTGTTTTACTTTATTTTTTATTATATGCCCCTTTATCCTAAAGTCCAAAACTAATAATCAATGTTGGGTACATAAATTTTCACTCGGAATAACTTTATAATCTTTGCAATCTAAACGATTTAATTTTCTAATAAGAAAATAGTCAATCTGGGTTTTATTATATCCATTTTTATAAATAATGACATGAATCCTTTAAAAAAGGTGAAATGAAAAGAAGCAAAAAATATCCTTGGCAGACTTAGCCTCTGAGTCATCAAAATAGGAGCGAGAAGAGGAGATAACAAACTTGTGGTTAATGGCGAAGGATTTAATTGTTAACTATAATTAAGAATTTATATGTTAAGGTTTATTTGTGTGTTTGTTTATTTTTTTAATAATTATGTTTAATGCATGATTGTATGTTTTGTTTCTTTTCATATGATTTTTTCTTCTGTGTTGTGTGTTTAGTTATTTTCTTTCCCTTCTATAAAGTTCAATTTCTTTGTTGTGTTGTCTCTCCTTTTTTGTGACAATAAAAGGGGGAATATATATTTTGTTGTATTAAAATTTTATTTTTTAAAATAAAAAAATAAAAAATAAATATTTTTCTTAACATAATTTTTTTAGTGAGGGGGAGATAAGGAGAAAATAATGTTAGTTTGCAAATTAAATCAATAATGTTTATCATCATAAAAAAGGAGAAGATTTTTGCAACTCAGGCTTGAAGAGTTTATGATTTTGATAATAAAAGTATTATTGATTATCTATTTATTTGTCATAGTATTTGCAGTGCATATTTATTTATTTTTGCACTAATATTTTAGGTACATCATACACCATTCATTAAATATTCAGGGCTCAAGATTGGGTAGAATATGGTGCATATATTGAAAGAGTCTTTAATATTTATTTATTTTTTATTTATTGAGTCAAGTCCTATAAGGTTATATACTATCCTGGTACTACACACATAAGGAGAGCGAACATAATTTTAAATATTTAAATTTTTCTATACATTATATTGTATAATACAGATCGTACTGTAAGTACACTTGTTATGGGATGACTATGGCACCCAAAGAGAGGGGGCGAATTGGGTTTTTAAATTTTTATTAAAAGAAGGAAACTAAAATGATTTTAAGGCTATTTAAAGAATATGAAATCACACAATTTTTGTTAAAAGATAAAGAAAAGTAGATGAAAGAAATGAAAATAAAAGGCACAATATTTTTATGTGGCTTGGCCTGGATTACAATCCGACTTACGTCCATGCTAGCCAACTCTCGGGCTTAAATTCACTAATCATAGGTTTGCCTTGCAAACCTCACTTCTTTAAACCAAAGAAGTTCTTTACAACCTATGTACTCTCCTATACGGGTGAGTACAATCAATCTAATTACAATTTAAACTTCAGTTATCCAAATGATTTAGAGAAAGAAAATAAAAATTATAATTTGATGTAAATAATACAAGCTTAAATTATCTTGTAATAAAATATCCAAAATATTTGAGGTGATCTTATAATATAATTTTAATAACCACACTACTTGCAAATGGAATATTAAATTTGTTCACTTCAAGATAGATTTATATTTTCATAAAATATGAAAAATATTTTAAATAAATAAATTTTCTTGTTGATTAAACTTTAACTCTTTAAATAAAAAAATGTATTAGATTTTAAATGTGAATCTATGCCCAAATTTCAACACCTTAGATTGAGAAGAGTTTTGAGACCCAACTACAATTTGAACAATACGATCTTCAAGCAAAGCTTTCTGCCACAACTCTAGCTCTAAGGAACAAAGCTCCCTTACAACTAATTTCCCTTTATCAAGTCCACCATCAACAAAGATCTCTTGATCTTTCTCCTGAATAACAATAGTAGAAGAATTAGAAACAAAATTAGTAGATATATTAGGAACAATTGTGGAAACCATATCATTCAAATTGTTAGTAGAAACACAAGTAAACTTTTCAGAGATAGAAATATTAATAGGAGGTAAAATATTATCCAGCCTTTGCTCAATAAAATCAAGCCCCGCAATATATTCAAGAGTAATATTAGAAACTTCTTACGGGATAGAAGTAGAAACATTATGTACCACCATATCATAATCCTCCAGGACCTTAGAAGGGGATCCTCAATTACATGAGAAATATTTTGGACCACCATATCCTTCAAATTAGAGACATTTCTTTTCCCCACTTGAGCCAAATGTTCCTCAATATCATTAACATGTAAAGCATTAGATGAGACTTTCTCCTTACGAAGATTAGGATGTAATAAAAAACATTCATTAATCTCATGGCCATGCATCTTCCAATGAGAGCAAAGAATAGGTAGGCTTTCAATCTCCACCTTTTGAAAATAACCATTCAATTAAGAACCCAACCATATCAAATTAGGATGTTTTTTAGAAACATCTAACTATACTAAAATCCAAGCAACCGAGGGGGATATAAAGATGCGATAGCTTAATCAGTTTGTAAAGGTCTACCAAACATCGAGGTCAATCCAAAAAGAATTTGCAAATTGAAGAAGTAAGGCCTTAAGTTTGGAAAGGAGATCCACACAGGTGCAATGGGAGACTCCTTCTGTGCGTCAAAATTTGGTGACTATTTGTGTAGCCTCATTTGACAACCATGAATAAAATACGATCTCCAAGAGAAAATATGACTATAATCCATGTCATTAGTAATTTGTATAGCGATGTGATGAGAATCCAGCAAACCAACATTAAAGGAGCCAAAATCTTTAAGGCTAAAAAAAAACTTGTGTATCACATCAAGATTATGAAGATGAAGAATGAACCAATGTAAATTCAAAAGGCGTAGCAAGATGTGAAACAACTGAATCCTCTATCAAAATAGCAGAGAAACCCTTGTACGAAGAGTTTACAAACATAACCTTAGAGGACAAAGAAGAACCAACTAGTCACAACATCCTTAAATGAACGGGTCTTACATAGTAATTTGTAATTAGATTCATTCATAACATATATCTTTCACTACATGATAAATGCCTATTTCTCCATTTTCCCCCAAAAAATGCCCTAAATCCACCAAAAAATAATTGCTTTTTAGTAGATTTCTTTTTGCTAGTGAAATGCACATCAAAAAGTAGTATACTATGGAAATTATCTGTTGGAAAAAATTTTACTGCTGTACTAGCAGATTTTTGACATAAGCATGGAAAAAAATGTTGTATTTATAGTTAAATTAACTAAAAATATTATGTTGGTAATTTTTATAGTTTTTTTCTTTCAAAATGGCAATAGAGCTATCCATCATAATTTCACTAGTAATATCTATTCAAATGTTTGATGACCAACCTGTCAATAGAAATTTGGCAAAAGCTACTTTGGAAATTTTTCCAGTAATCTTAGAGGATAATGATTGTCAAAAATAGTTCACCAAATCATATCATTATTTTTGACAATTTTTTAGCTGAAAATCCATTGAAAACCTGCAGTACAAAAAAAAAAAAAACCACTCTGCCTAAATTGTTGTAAAAAAATTTATATAATCACAGTTATTCAAAATAGTTAATTTCAATATTTCTACACTAATATTTCAACATTGCCAAGTATATTAATGCTAAAGTGATTACACAATCAAATAAAAGTAAATGTTTAAATACTTCTACAATAAATGTTGAGTTCTTATACAAAAAAAAAACTCAACATAAAATTTACAAACCATGTAGTCTAATCAGAACTTGGATCGTCATTCTCCTTTGTCAATGCTGGTTTCTTTTCATTAAACTGCTTCCCATTTTTGAAAATTACTCCAATATTCAACTTAGTTGCATATGCATGCCAGCTTGTAATTTTCAAATATTTTGTTGCTCTAATTTCTAATATCCATATCACACATTAGTAATTAAGTCCTACATATAAAAAGATAAAATATTTTTCTCCATCTAATCAATAAAATTTTACTTAATAACATAGAAGGAATTTCCAAACATCTTTCTAATCACTCTAAAAGTGTATTAGATATACAAAAATATCATGATAGATTATTATAAATTTTAGAGGTCAAGTGATATTTAGCATAATGATGATCAGAAATAAATACTATACATAAGGCTTGTATTATATGGTTACATCAATATAAAATAAATTAAAATTGAGGATTAGCCTTGGGCAATATATACCTTTAAAGCCTAAAATGAAAGCACACAAAATTAAAATAAAGATATTTGAAATGTCTTGAAGTATCAAATAGTGTATCAAATAATAGGTCTGTACTCTAAGATTTTTTTTTTAGTTTATTATCCTGATTTAATCGTAGTCGAGATGGTTGGGTTATTTGGTTTTGGTAGAGCTACATGAATTTTAGTAAGTTGTTATTAGATTTGTTAGCTTCCATAGCTAGTTCACTGAACTGGTAAAGAGTTGAGTGCAATTATCAATGTCGTTTGAGTTGCATTTTTGCTTACAATGTTAAATTAAAAACTTGAGATAATGACCATATCGAACTTAACTCCAATTTTTATATAAGATGACAATTAAGACCCCCAAATATGATGTAATAATTTTAATATGGGACTCATTGAGATTGTTCCGTCTACTCAACCTACAAAAATCTTCTCTTTATTCACTTAAATACAAGCCCCTTGCACATATTTTTAATATTTTAGGTGAAGTATTTACTCAAAATTAGTGGGAGGGAAATGAGCCCTCAAAAGCTATTTCTTCTCATACCACTACAAATCCATCATTTCCCTTCTCCTCATCTCATTCTCAACAATTGTGCTCTCCAAGGAGTAGCACCTTCTCTCAACCTACAAGTAACATACTTCACTTGTTTGTCCAATTCAACCTCCATGTACTTAAAGAAGATCTTAATGACACGTTCCTAGTCCTAATAGTCTACGATAAGCAGACATCAATCAATGAACAAAATTAGTACCAAGGTATCATAACGCTGCTCTGAATCAACATCATAGAGAGCTTGTTAAAGATATAGAGTTTATCTTTGATAATGGCAGATTCATATTTTCTTAATCAGACACACAAATTAATTATTTTAAAAATTTTATCAATATTTCTTCAATAGCTATTTATAATTTTAGATTCTAAAAGTTTAAAGGGTTCATAAATTAAGTTTTTTTTATATATAAATTTCTTTTTATATAATTGAAATAATATGATATATTAAAACTAAAAATTATTTCAAGTGAGAGCATTAGTTCGCTCATGCCCCCTTAATTCATAGTTTTATTTTACTATAGAATATTAATGTTTTTGGAACATATCAAATGAAATCACTGATCAAATAAAGCACAAAATTTCATTAAGACACTTCATAAAGGGCTTTAATGTCGATGCCTTTGGCCCCACTTATTGAAGCCTAACTTGGAGATTAGAACTTTTTCTTTTATGGATGAACATAGGTTTGAGAATTGTATAATATATATGGATGAACATACACATACATGATGCATACATGATGTATAATTTCATTCTTTTTTTCTAGGGACATAATATTTAGAAAAAAAGTTTCTTTAAAATTATAAAAATGTAAATCACATAATTGATCATTATGCGGCATTCATTAATCTGTTGGTTTGGAGATTTGGCTATCAACTAGAGGCCATGTGTTCTAAGGTTATGTAAGTGATTAGTATGTGAGAGCCAAATGTTTCCATGTTTGAGGAATATTGTATTGGTTGCATCAAAGCATTAAGGTGCTAAGTTCTATGGCTCATTGGGTTGGCTACACTCTCAAGACATAAATGCTTCCATTTACCAAACGAAACAAATAAAAAAATTGAGGCCAAAATGAGAATAAAATAGATTGAGTTGAAAATAAAATATTTGATGATTTTACTTTGTAAATGTCTCACACTGAACAAAATCATCACAATAAGCAATCATCATTATTTTTTAAGTATAAGCTCTTTTATGAAGAAAGAAGACATTTTATCTTTGATAATCAAAATTTTATCCTTAGACAAATAATGTCATCATTCTCCCTTAGTTATAAAGAAAATTAGCACATTTTAATGGTTTTATAAACTCATATAAACTTTCCTTTATTATATATTTAATTATTTCATAAAATTTTGATACAATTGAACCATTTTATGACCAAATTTATTGCCCCGCATGCCCCAATTTTATGACCAATATGATGAAACATATTCATTATATCTATATGAATACATTACACTTAACTAAACAAACTCAATTGATCCATCACTAACTACAACCATTAGTCCCAAAGCCAATTTGTGAGTTCCCCACATCATAGACTATATTATACCTGCGTTGTTGCATACTACATATAATAACAAGCTCACTATCATCCCTATTTTCAATGATTGATAAGCACCATTGATATTTACTGGCATAAAAAAGTATCCCTGAGATATCCAAGTCAGTCGTCACTTCGCCTTCATAGATAAAAGAAATCTCTGGAATATCCAGATGCTTGATGTTAGTGAGGTCATAGCATGTGTCAAAAATAATTAATGGTAGTGTCATCGGGTAATTGAACTTTTTTTTTTTGAAAAATGCTACGTAGGGCAAAGTAGGCAGTGGGTGGAAATCGACTAAATGGTGTGCCAGAGTCCAAAAGAGTTCCAGGGCTACTAAATATAGTAGGTGAAAGGTCAAGCCTTTCAACCCCAATAAAAATGGCAGTGAGATTGAGGAAGTAGAAGGATGGCATTTTTTGGGTTTGTTAGCATCGATGTGTACTTCACACCAAGGGCTGGGCTACCTAGTTTGAGATATCCAACTTGGTCTGACCCTGATGGTAAATAATATGAGAATATATTATTATACAATATAGATGTTTTAGAAATAATTGAAAGAGACCCCCAGCCAAGACCTAATAACCCATCTACATGTCCATAAAATCTAGTGTTATTATCTCCACAGCCAAAGTGGAAATTTTGTATATTATCATTGGAAAATTTTAAGGTGTCATTAATGAGGGATCCTTTAGTAAAATAATCGTTAGCATATCTTTGCTCGTATAGATGAGTGAATGTAGAAGAGCAACCAAATCTATGGAGTTGGGTACAATAGTTGGAGATGCATTTGATGGTGGTGAAGGTGGAGGGTTGGGTCATAAAATGGATTTATTTTTTCATGACAATTAATGCAAGGGACACATTGGGTCCAAGTGAGATAGCTATTAGTGTCAAACAAAACTGTGAAGTACTTGGTAGGGGTGCCAAGGCCTATATTGATGAGATTGGTGAAGATACCAAGAGAATTACAAAAAATTGTTGAAACTTTTGCAAAAAGAGAGTGGCCTAGTAGGTTGAGGCGAGCGGTGGCATTGGCAGCCTGGTGATGGATGTACGTAGTCAACACAGGCTTGGTCCTAACGAAAGAGATTTACATGTGACGGCTTGTACTGGCGTGTCCAAGATGAGCATGGGCCATGCTAGTGGACCACTTTTAGCTTGGAAGGACTCGTGCTATTTACAGTTTCAATAAGTAATTATTGTAATTATTGAGTTTTTTTCTTTTGCTTCACTTTTGAGCTTATTATATCTATCAAATGAGCTTATACTCATGATATCTATCAAAAAAGCCTAATGGTTGCATGATTTATTATTATTCTAATTATTCATTTAAAAAATAATCTCCAATAGGGTGTTAAGAAATAATTGAAATAGATCACAAACTTTTATTAGGAATAGAGTAGGAGCTACTCGGCAACAATGACTTGATGTCAATGACATGGTGTTCTTCGGCAAGCTCTTGCACTAATACTTAAAAAAATTTCTCTAATAGAAGCAAAAAGAAAAACATATTGTGAAGAATATATTATGAGAGTTGAGAAATCCTCATGAGAACATAACTTTTAAGCTTTGCTTAGGATATCTTGGAGTAGACCAAGTGTAGGTGGGGTTTTATAGGCGGTGAATTATTGCGTATAATGGGGTTATTAGGTATTTGATTTAGAAGATAGGTCATTATTTTAAGGGAAGATTAGGTTGTTGGAGAAGAGATCAAATGTCAGTCACATCACTCTCTTATCACAGCATGGTCATGTGTCACTCAAATCACTCTTATCACTACATGGTCATGTCACTGCTGCCAGCCTAACACGATCCTTCCCATGTTGCTGATATCGCAGTGGCACCATCCCACCCACGTTGTCATTGCCTCTTATCGCCATCATCCCAACCACGTTGTTGTTGCCTTTTGATGAGGGATTTATTGCTACCCTAATGGATGAAGTCAGGTTAACCTTGTAACCTACATGAGTCAGGTTTGGGTTCACAATGCTGACCCATTGGAAAAATAAGGTCGAGTTAGTGTCAAACCGTTTGAATCCGGGTCAATTGGGTTGGACTTAAGTCGACTCGTAAACCTATTTTCTCACCCTTACAAAAAGTTTTATTTCTCTTTTCTCTTTTTTAACTTGTAGTATTATGGCCCTTGGTTAGTTTTTTTTTTCTGTTTATCTATTACATGTAAATAACGACATAAGGAATAAAGAGAATATTTTTGACATTATTATTTTTTTTTTTTGTATTTCAAAATTTTCAACAATAAATCTAGACTTTTTTCTGTTGTATTTTCTCTTTCTTGATTGTAGATTCTATATAGGTTACACAATCTCCTGAATGGAAATTTCAATTAAAATAAAAGTAGCTATTTATGTGGGAAAAGGCTATTTGTAAAAAGAAATTGTTAAGGCACTTAGTGCAATTCACAAAAATAGATTCGTCACATATAGAAATCTGATGCAATATTGTAATATGAAAATATTTCAAAAAAAAAATTTAAATGAACAAATTGTTGCAAAGATTTGAGATAATTAGTTTTATTTAACCAAGATTAAATGGATGTAAATAAAAAAATAAAAATAAGAATTCATATTATATTTTCTTTGATAAAAAGACAAAATTATTAATTTTATCCCTATAAGAAATTCTAATTATAAATTATATTAGTAAAAAATAATATAATTTTTTTAAATTTGATTAAAATAAATGAGTGCAAAATAATTTTAAAAAAGATAATATATATTTGCAAATTTCTTAAATTTTCTTAACATCGATCAAAAGAGTGGATAAAAAAAATGATCTTCGTACTATTTTAAATCGAAAGGTCATTAATTAGGAAATGAGCTATTCCTTTTTGCAAATGACAAAAGATCATATTATATAGAACTTGCGGATTATACACTATTAGTTAGCTGAAAAAGTTTAAAACTTATAAGGTAGTGAATTTGCATTAAAAGAATAGCTAAGTAAAAATTATAATAATCAAAAGGATAGACATAATATAATGCGTTACGAAACAAAGTGAGGAGGGCTAGGGCTAATTAAATTATCAAATACTAAAATTCAAAGAATTGAAATTTTACTTGAATCAATCTTGGAAGAAAACATCCAAAGCTAGCCTTGAAAAATTATGACAAAAGAAATAAGCTAACAGAACGAGGCACAATATTACAAAAATTTACTCTTTACCGAGGCCCTATTGAAAAAAAATGATAATAAGATTTCTTCCTTTATAAGTATGTGCTTATACAATTAATAGAGGAACAAGTCAAAAGACTTTTAAGTAATAATGCTTAATCATAATTATGAAATGATATCTCAATAAAAAAATCATTTTCACCAAATTACACATTACACTATGACAAATGATTAATACAAAAGAATTGATCATTTCAACATAAAAAAAATATTAATCTTAATTTTTAAATCAACTAAAATATAAATAAGATCAATTTTTCAATTCAGGTTATAACATACAAGCCCATCCTCTCATCAGCTCCTCTTTTTTAAATGGAAAATCATTATCAAAATGACAACAACTTTTTATTTTAGCTAAAAAAATGGTCATATTCATATGCAACAACAGTATACAAACAGCTAGACTTCATAGTAACGAGTTGATTCCACTACAGCTATTAGCTAGAGATAAAATGAATATTAGATAAAAAAAATGTAAAATAAAAGAAGTAATACAAGAATAAAAAATTCATTAGAATCATAAATAGTGCAATTTCATAAATTAACCATGATGAAATCATAATCTAAATGCCAAATAAAGCTTTCCATGACTTTATTGAAAACCCACCAACTATCGAGGAGCTCATAATATAATCATAACATTAAAAATTAACAAGTTCTATAAATTTATAGTACGTTTCTTAGAAACTTACACAATATAATCACAACTAATGATTGATTTTATATGCAAGACATATTTTTTAAATGTAATGTTAAAATATGATGAAAAAATCTTAGAAGATAAGGATTTATGAATTAGCCAAACAGAAAATGAGCATGTCATTTGTAAATTTAATGAAGGCTAAATTTTTTATCAAAGGACATTTTTGGAAGATTAATTGACACCTATATATATAACCAATCTATACACATATAATTGCTACTGTTAGCCAACAACATTAATGATAAATTGCCCTCCATGAAATTTGGAAAGAAAAAACAATCATTTAAGCTTCATACGTGTAAATTAATAACACATAATCTATATATCTCTAGTTTTTATACGAAGCCAAGAAAACATTATAAAACACGTTACTAATTTTTCCATATATTATAAAACCAAAAATTATATAAAGCAACCAATTTAATAAAAAAATTATTTTTCATTTGTCTTTTATTTTCTATATAAGCCTCATCTGAATTGACCATGAGTTAATTAGGTTTTGATTTTTAGAATCCGTACATTCTAGGTGGTAATAGCAAGGACATATTGACTGGCTTGTTTAGAAATTGTAATGTAATACATGACAAATGCCATTTTATTCATCTTGATGATGGAACTTATCATATGATGACATTATTCTCCAATCATTTTTGGAATTTGTAAAAATAAATATATTATACATGCAACCTCTTAAAAGAAGTTACTAGAATCAATTACTATTATGAGATTATATACAAACTTTTATAATTATCACCAATATTTATTTAATTATTTATATTTTTCCCACCCATAGAAGATAAAATCATGAGATAAATTTGGTTAGAAATAGATAAAATAGTCCTTTGAGAGGGTGAAAATTTGATTAGCAAAGTCAGGCTTAACCAGTCTTTGGAACATATGCCTTCCATCCTTGCTTGAGCATAATCAAATAAAGCCAAATACTACAACATTTCATTCATCATCCTCTCCAAGCTAAATCTTGAGCTTCAATACTACTAACATAATCTAGTCGAGGTAGTGTGGTTCTTGATATATTGATAAATATAATGAAAAAACCATGAAGTTTCCATCTTTAAATTCGTTGGTAGTCCCATTATTTCCGTTGAGTTCTAGTCCATTGTAAATTCAGCCAGAAAGAAACATTTTTCTTGTAGTGTTTTTATAACAACTTATGTTCTTCTAAATGTGTTCTGGCCCTTTCAAATGATTCATATGCTTTCAATGGTAATGAAAATTAATAATGATTCTAAATTTTTCACAATATAAATTGGATGTTTTTTTAAAAGAAAAAACATAATCAAAAGAGCTCCAACTTCCAATATATTATAAAAAACCAAAAATTACAAGTCTAGATAGATAAAGAATCTTTCAGAATAAAATATGAACCAATAAAAGCATTCAAGATGAATCTGAAGCAATATAAGTAGCAATCTAAGAAGCCTCCAATCCATCTGCCGTCTCACGCTTATCCAATTCAAATCCAGCATAAGTTATTGTAAACTCTTAAGATGATAATATCAAGAAAAAAAATTGTTGTAACCATAAGTTAATGAATCTTTAAATAGAATTAGTATCTATATATCTTCTACTTCATCTCCATAATAACATGAGATAATGACCAACCTATAGAATTCTTCTATATATTCACTTATAGAATGAGCCCCTTTCCCACAATGTTCATATTTTAGGTAAAGTATTTGCTCAAAATTAGTAGGAAGAAAATGAACCCTCAAATGCTGCTTCATCTTATACCAACTCACAATCCTTCATTTCCTTTCTTTTTATCTCAATTGAAGCAATTGTGCCCACTAAGCAGTAGCACCTCTTTTCATCCTATATAAAAAAAAACAAACTCACTTGTTTGTCTGGTTTAATCTCGATGTACTCAAAGGTCTCTAATTCTAGTAGTCTTCGATGAGCAGACATCCATGATAGAATATAATAAGTTCCATGGTAACATAAAGTTGCTCCAAATCAATATCATAGAGAGTTTGTTGGTGATATAAAGTTTCTCTTAAAAAGTGGCAGAGTCATTTTTTTTATTGGACAGATAAATTAATTATTTTAAAAAGTTTCTCTATATTTATTCAATAGTTATTTAAATTTATAAATTCTAAAACTTTAGAGGGTTCAAAAATTAAATTTTTTAATAAAAATTCTATTTACATAATTGAAACTATATGATATATAAAAACTTAAAAGTTACATGAAGTTAGAAATTTAGTCCCCTTAATTCACCCTTTTATTTTACTATAAAATTATATCACTTCACATGAAGTGTGAAATTTCATTAAGACACTTTGGACAAGGTTTTAATGTCTATGCCATTAGCCCCACTCACTGAAGCCTGAGCTGGAGATTAGAACTTTTTTTTAAGGATGAACATAGGTTTTAAGAATTGTATAATAATTATGGATGAACGTACATGTACATGATGCATGCAGATAGTGGTGGAGTCATAATTATTTTCATGTAGGGGCATATTATTTAGGAAAAAAGTTCTTTTTTATTACAAAATATTAATCACATAATTGATCATTGCGCAACTCTCATTGTTCTGTTGTTAGGGAGCTTTGCCTATCAACCAGGGGACTTGTGCTCTAATGTTGCGTAAGTGATCTGCATGTGATTATACCTAAATTAGCCTAAATGTCCCCATATTTAATGAATATGGGATTAGTTGTATCAAAGCTTTAAGGTGTTAAGTTGTATGATCCAATGGGTAGGGAAAACTCAAAACCCATAAATGTTTCCATTTACAGACCAAAATAAAAATGAAAATGGTAGCCAAAATGAAAACCAAAGGGGTTAAGTTAAAGTAAAATATTTGATGATTTTACATTGTAAGAGTCCGATACTGAATAAAAATCATCACAACAAGCAGTTTTTATTCTTTTTTTTTGTATATGTTTCAAGTAAGAGCATTAGTCCGCTCATGCCCCTAAATTTTCCCTTTTATTTTACTATAAAAGCTTAATGTGTTTCGAACATATAAAATTATATCATTTAAGATGATGAGAAACATTTCATTAAGTCGCTTTGCAAAAGGATTGAATGTCAATTCCTTTAGCCTCACTCACTAAAGCCTGAGCTGGAGATTAGAACTATTTTTTTAAGGATGAACTTAGGTTTAAGAATTGTATAATAATTAAGGATGAACATACACATACATGATGTATTTATATAGTATCAGATTCATTATTATTTTTGTGAGGGGGTGTACTATTTAGGAAAAAAATTATTTAATATTTTAAAAATGTAAATCACATAGCTGGTCATTATGTAATTCTCATTGATTTGTTGTTTGGGAGCTTTGGCTATCAACAAGAGGTCTTGTGTTCTATGGTTGCATAAGTGATATGTATGCAAGTTTACCTAAATTAACCTAAATGTTCCCATATTTAAGGAATATGTTATTAGTTGCATCAAAGCTTAAAGTGTTGTATGATCCAATAGGTTGGCAAAACTCACAAGCCTTAAATGTTTCCATTTACAGACTAGAACAAAAAGGAAAATTGAAGAAAAAATGAGAACCTAAGGGGGTAAGTTGAAGAAAAAAATCTGATTATTTTACTTTGTAATAGTCTGATACTTAATAAAAATCATCACAACAAGCAATCTTTATTCTTTTTATGTATAAGCTCTGTTGTAAAGAAAAATGACTTTTTACCTCTGCTAATAAAAATTCTACCCTCTAACAATTCATCTCATCATTGCTCCTTAATTATAAATAAATTAAGCACATCTTAAAGGTTTTTATCAACTCATATAAAGTTTCCTTCATTTGATATTTAATTATTTCATAAAATTTTGATACAACTAAACATTTTTTCATGACTACATTTATTATCCCAAATGACTCCAATATTATAACCAACATGACAAAACCTATTCATTATAGCTACATCAATACATATAATTTAATCCAAACCACTCAATCAATCCATCACTAGCTACATCCATGAGTCCCAAAACTAATTTTAAAGTTCCCCACATCATAGACTACATTGAACCTATGTTTCTTCACATTACTAATGATCACAATCTCACTTTTATCATTATTTTTAGTGACGGTTAAACACACTTGAGAATTGTTGTCCATGTAAATTATTCTTATGATATCTAAGTTAACCATCACTTATCTATCATATATTAATGCAATTTACGGAACCAGCACCTCCGAGTTTCTAGTGAGGTCATATCATGTGGCGAGATTAGACAGCGGTAGCTCCGTTACATAATTAGTCATTTCTTATTAAAAAATGTTGCAGAGGATGAAGTTGGTAGTGGGTGGTAGGTGGTTAATCACTATACTAGAGTCCAAAATGGTTCCAAGGCCACTAAATACAATACGTGAAAGGGCGAACCTTATACCCCAATAGAAATGGCAATGAGGAAGTAGTTGGATGGCAGGTTTAGGTTGATTAGCATCAGTGTATACTTTACACTAGGGACAGAGCTAGCTAGTTTGAGATATCCAATTGTGTTGGACTCTAATGATAGATACTATGAAGGCTTAAATAAAGAGCCTCTTAGGAAGTCCTAAATTTTAATCTGGCATCTTTGATCATCCAGTATGATCCAAGGTCATACTTAATAATTAGTTCAAAATAGTAATTTCAGATAGTATGAACTACAACCACTAAACGATTAGTTTAAATGTTTATATTGATCATCCAGATTGATTTAGAAACTCATCTAGTATGACTATTACAAACACATAGCTAATCATCCAATATGATAGGCGGCATTTAATTATCATAACAATCAAGAATCGGGTTGTGCAGTACGATCATCTCCAATTATTTTGTGTGATTTGAGTGAATAGTTTAACCATAATTAAAGTCCTAATCATAGGATCAATTTAGGAATGATTTCCTTATATAAAAAAATTAAATTTAAAAAAATACATAAATTACAAGTTATGACTATTTTTATGATTATAACAAATCAACATGTACGAAATTGATGATTTAGTATTTTATAAATCGTACTCCAAGATTAGTTAAAAAATAACCTTTTTTAACTAACCAACTCACTCCCTTGAGTGTTTGTGTGCAAGGCTTTAGGATCAACCATAATACTGTTTTGACTCAAGAAATGTAAAAAGTATAAAAACAATAAAAAATAAGGAATTTATTCTTAGTCTACCAAGTTTTGAGTTGATTGAGGTTGCAAGTGAGCTGTGATCTTAAAATGTTAGGGAGTAGGGAAAATATATATATGCAATAGATTCCAATAGAATAGTGAAAAATCTAATAATGTTTTTTATCATTAAAACCATAAGTCTTGGGTCCAAATTGTCAATAATAAGGGTTTTGGCCTATAAAGAAGGAAACAAATGTCTATTGCTTGGGCCTGTTCTTATATTACCCATATTAAGATTTTTTTTGCTTAAAATTTAGTTTGATATGAAGTTATAAATTAATTTAATTCCTATAAATCCAAAATTTTTAAAAGCTATCGACCATCATATTTGGCTCTATGTTTAATCACATATAAACATAAAGCTAATGATGAGTGTTGAAAAGTTAGAATATACTTACACCTTTCACACAACATAACTTGTTTTTTTAAAGAAAAAAAAAAAAAGAAGAAACAAAATTTTGATAGTATACAAAGTGAGAATTTACTTTAGGGCATAAGATAAGTAATAGATAATTAGTGGATTTTATATTGAATAATTAGATTTTTAATAAAATGGGTAATTTATTTTACAAAATAAAAAAATCTTACTCATAAATCGAAAAAAATTTTAGCTCTGTGTTGAATCTGATTGTGTTAATAAATTAAGTTGTATTATTGTATGGGACCTCTATTATATTGGTTGAGATCATTAGGGAGTTTCAAGGTCCTCTATGTGCTTGGATTCTAGTGTTTTGTATCTGATTTTTTTCCTTTTGCGTACAACATTATGCCATTATATAGTTAGGTTGGAAAAAGATATAAAGAGGAGTGTCGCAACGCTCTAGATTTTGATGCTATTATATTGTTAGTTAGACTACAGACATAGAGATGAGTCTTGTGTCGCTCCAAATATGGTGACACATTGTTCCAAGTGGGGTTGTACATTTTTAATTCTCATTTCTCTTATTTAACTTGAAGTATTATACCCCTTGGTTAGTTTTGTTTTTGTATCATTATCTATTTTGTATAAAGAATGGTGGAAGGAGTAAAAAGCGACAAGGAAAAATAAATAAATAATTAGATATGTAAAAATTCCTCAAATTTTTTTAGTGAATTTCAAGGTGTTGTGTGGCTCAGGTTTTTTTTTCGGATTTCAAAACTTCCACATTAAATCCTAATTTTTTTTTGTTGCATTTTCTATTTTTTTAGTATATGTTGTGTTGGTTACTTTCCCAACAAAATCATGTGAACAAAATCTTCAGATAAAACAAATTTTCCCATTTATGTGAGAAAAGGTTAATTGTAAATAGATATTGTTATGGAGCTTAGTTAATCTCACAAAAATGGAGTTCATCACTTAGATGAAAATCTGATGCAATATTGCAACTTAAAATATTTTAGATAGTGTTTTAAAAGGATAAATTGTAGAGGAAATTTGGAATAATTAGTTTTATTGCAAATGCATTAAAAATGCATGCGAATAAAAATTCAAATATAAGAATTCAAATTATTAAAAATTAAATTATATTTTATGTGATAAAAAGAAAAAATCATTTATTTTATCCATATAAGTAATTCCAATTATTAATTATATTAGGAAAAAAATTTAAAATTTGATTAAAAGAAATGGGTGCAAAATATTTTAAAAAAGTGAATATAGTTTTATAGATTTCATAAATTTTCTTAACTTTAATCAAAAGAGTGGATAAAAAATAATTTTTTTACTATCAAGAAATGATCTTTCACTTTAAGCAAGTGAAAATAGAACATATTGTAGAGAACATAAGGATTATGTACTCATAGTTAGCTGGACAAGTCGAAAGTTGTAAAAGGTACCAGCAAAGCCCACAAAGCCTTTGCCATTAGCATCTCAGATGATACCACCACAACCCACCCTAGTATTAATTCTAACAGCTTCCACATTAAGCTTAACAAAAGTAACTGGAGGCTTCGTCCTGAGAGGGCAACAAGGTTTGAAAATTGTAAACAGGAAAAGAACAAAGGACACTTTTAATAAGAGTTAACCTACCACCAAAGCTTAAAAAAATAGAATCCCAGTATAGAAACCTTTCTACCCTTATAAAGCAGAACACCAAGATACTTTAATGGTAAGCAAGCATGGCTGAAACCAGTTAAAATCTTAATGCACCCAATAAGCTTCAAATAAACCTTATTAGCAGTTATAAAGACACACTTATTTTTATTCAAAGTTAGGCTACTAATAGATTCAAACTGATTTCAGAAATTTAAAAGCCTTATCATCCTATTCAAAGAAGCATTAGTAAAGATAATACAATCATTAGCAGAGCCTAGATAAGAAATGTGAAACCCACATAAAGTTCTAAAATAAAGACTAGGAACCTTATGAAATAAATCTGCAAGCCCTCTAGAAAGATACTCCGCAGCAATAATAAAGAGAACTAGGGAAAGAGGATCCCTATGTCTCAGCCCATGAGAAGCCTTAAAGAAACCATTAGCTTTACCATTAACAATGATGGAAAAATAAGCACTTTCAATGCAAAGCTTGTTGAGATTAATAAAATGGGAACCAAAACCAAATAAATTCAAAATCTAATAAGGAAATTTCCAATTAATATTATCATAAGCATTAGCAATGTCAAGTTTCAAAATCATGTTCCCACCTCTAGTTTTAATGTCCAAATCTTAGCGAAATTCTTGAACCAAAAGAATGTTATCAAAAATAGAACGCCCTTTATCAAAACCCATTTGTAAGTGGGAAATAATCTTAGAAAAAAGAAGAGACAAATGATTCAGTAAAATTATAGAGATAACTTTTTTAAAAATAAAGAGCTCAAACTAATGGGCCTAAAATCATTCCAAGAAGAACGAGAATTACCTTTAGGAATAAGCACAATAGAAGTAGCAGTGAAAAATTCAGGGATAGTATTACCTTCAATAAAATCAATAATGGCTGAGAAAATATCATTACAAATGATATGCCAAGTTTTTGGAAAAAACTTAGCCGTTAAACTATCAGGACTAACAATTGACTCACTATTCATAATAAGGACAATATCTTTAACTTCCTCAAAGGAGGGATATTTAGAAAGTAAAACATTATCATCATGAGAAATAAGAGAAGGAATAATATAAGGATTATCACAACATAAGGAATCAAATTATTGTTCAGATGATTTTGAAAGTGCAACATAGCCATATTTGCAATTTCAACCCTATCCTTAGAAACAGAACCATCTTGCTGATTAATTTTATGAATGCAATTAATAAAGCATTTTCTTCTAACTTAGGCATGAAAGTACTTTGTATTACTATCCCCTTCAACAAGATGTTTAATTGCCGCTTTTTGTTTCCGAAAACTTTCCTCTTGAAATTGCAATTTATAAAGGCCCTCGTTAGCCTCTTTCAAAAGACACAAGTTAGCGTCAAAAGGAATAAATTGACATTGATTCTCCTGAAAAGACACTTTATCTTCCACAATTAAAATGATAGAAAAAAATATTCTTAAAAACATTATGATTCCACCAATTTAAAACAAACTTGAGTCTTTTCAATTTAAACCACAATCTTCTTAAACCAGAAATAGAATTATCTAAATGTAAATGATCATGCCATATATTCATAACCAGATCCATAAAGGAATCATGAAGAAGACAAATGTTTTAGAATCTAAAAGATGGAGAAAAATCCACCCTATTAGAATTAATTTTAATAAGAATTCTTGGAGAATAATCAAAAAGAGTCCTACTAAGATGCTCCACATTCGTAGAATCAAAAGAGTTCAACAATAGTCATTAAATAAAACCCTATCTAATCTTTGCCACAAATTCCAATGATGCCAAGTAAACTTATGACCAGAAAACCAATATCAATAAGGTTATAATCCATGATCATGTTATTGAAGTCCTCCATAGAATTATAAACAGCGAGAGGGTCCCCAATTCGCACAGGCGGATAATCAATTATATTAAAATCTCCCCCAACAATCAAGGGAAGATTACATAAACTATGAAATTAAATAATTTGATCCCATAAAATATTTCTAGTATAACGAGAAGAAGCAACATAAACGAATGAAGCACAACATTGCAAGTTAGAACTTTCAATATTACAGTGATGACTTGAGTAAAATCACAAATTACATCCACACGAACAAACTCTTTCCAAAAGATAAAAATTTTATTAGCAACATTTGACAAGGCATTTTTAAAAGCCAAAAATTTAGCAGTATTATGTAACTTATAATATGAAATAAGAGGTTCAAGTAAGACAGGAAAAGAGTCATTCATAATACGAAATAAGTTCATACCTCTCACCTAAGTAGAAGAACAGCCAATACCCCTAACATTTTGAATGATACCATTAAACATAAAAAACACAAATTAATGTGAAATATGCAAGCAGGTAGGACAAGGAGAGTTCAAAATAATTTTTTTAGGTTTCCTACCTCTCTTACCATGACCTTTGGAAAAATTAGTATCATTATCATCTGTAGTAAAACATTTGGCCATTAAATTTGTATCCTCATTATTAGTAAAAAGATTGCTATGATAATGCTTATTCAAGGTAAAGGTACCAGAGTGCTTCCTAGAAAGAGATAAAAACTCTTCACCAAAAAAAAAAAAAAAATCACCTTCCACATCACTAACATTGTTAGCCACATTATTCCCAAACTTCAACACCTCAGGTTGAGAAGAGTTTTGAAACCCAACTACAATTTGAACAATACTATCATCAGGCAAAGCTTTCTACCACAATTTTTACTTTTAAGGATAAGGCTCTCTCACAATCGATTTCCCTTTATCAAGTCCACCATCCACAAAGATCTCTTGATCTTTCTCCTGAATAACAATAGTAGAAGAATTAAAAACCAAATTAGTAGATATATTAGGAACTATTGTGGAAACCATATCAGTCAAATTGTTAGTAGAAACACAAGTAATCTTTTTAGAGACAGAAACATTAATAGGAGGTAAAATACTATCTAGCCTTTGCTCAATAAAATATTGCCCCGCAATATATTCAAGAGCAATATTAGAAACTTCTTACAGTATAGAAGTAGAAACATTATGTACCACCATATCATAATCCTCCATGAACTTAGAAATAGGATCCTCAATTACATGAGAAATATTTTGGACCACCATATCCTTCAAATTAGAGACATTTCCTTTCCCCACTTGAGTCAAATGTTCCACATTATCAGTAACATGTAAAGCTTTAGATGAGACTTTCTCCTTAAAAAGATTAGGATGTAATAAAAAAACATTCATTAATCCCATGGCCATGCATCTTCCAATGAGAACAAAGAATAGGTAGGTTTTCAATCTCCACCTTTTGAAAATAACCATTCAATTAAGAACCCAACCATATCTAATTAGGATGTTTTTTAGGAACATCTAAATATACTAAAATCCAAGCCACCAAGGGGTGATATAAAGAGGCGATAGCTTAATTAGTTTGTAAGGGTCTACCAAACACCGAGGTTTATCTAAAAAGAATTTATGAATTGAAGAAGTGAAGCCTTAAGTTTGGAAAGGAGATCCACACAGGTGCAATGGGAGACTCCTCCCACACATCAAAATCCAGTGACCATTTGAGTAGCCTCATTTGACAACCTTGAATATAATATAATCTCCGAGAGAAAATATGATTATAATTCAAGTCATTATTGATTTGTATAGCAATGTGATGAGAATCCAGCAAACCAACATTAAAGGAGCGAAAATGTTGAAGGATAAAAAAAAACTTTCATATCACATTGAGATTATGATGATGAAGAATGAATTTACCAATGTAAACTCAGAAGGAGCAGCAAGCTACAAAATAACTGAATCCTCAATCGAAATAGCAGGGCAACCCTTGTACGAAGAGTGCAAAAACTTAACCCTAGAGGATGAAGAACAAGAACCCGTCACAACATCCTTAAATGAACAGGTCTTATTTCAAGATACTAATGTAATAACTATGATGGACGACATCAGAGATGTCATCTCCCCCCCCCAAAAAAAAAAAAAATTAAAAAAAAAATAAACAATGGAAAATCTTAAAACTACGCTATGAAAACCATGAATAAATTCAAGAGAAGGTAAAACATGAGAAAAGCAAAAGAAACTGGCCAGGAGAAGGATCCGAGATGCACAAAGATGCGAACTCTATAATACCCTTGAGATCGTCTAGAAAACCAGAGTAGAGAACAGAGCACAACGGCTAGGTTCAAGATGTTTAGTACGAAAATGTGTGTGTGTGTGTGTGTGTGTGTGTGTGTGTGTGTGTGTGTGTGTGTGTGTGCGTGTGTGTGTGTCGTCTCTAAATGATAACATGGAAAACATTTTTTCTATGCCAAAACAAACTTCTAATGTAATATAAAAAGATAACTTTTATCTATTTTTTTTTAAAAAAAGATATCATAACTCAATAGAATATGAATTATTCTATAAATTCTAGGAAGTTTGACTTGATTACTTTGTTCCTAAAGGTGGTTACATATAGCTTATTATAGTGGATGGAGTTAAATGAGGCTGTTTTGAGAGACACATTATAAAGTGTAGTGATTTACAATCCTTGTAATGGGTGAGGAAAGCTTATGGATTTAAATGCATTGATCACTTACATAATATAGGCATAAAGATGAATTATTGGTGAGACGTTTTCAATATATTATCATTTGATCTAATTAATTGATGTTAGTTAGTTGTTTCAATTTATGATGTTCGAATGAAAGGAGGTTGATTGGTCAAAGAGACATGAAAGATAAATAACTCTTTCAAAATAATCTAATGAATTTCCTCGACCTCATAGAGTAAGCCAATGAAGGATTACTCATTATTTTAGCCATCAAAAGTCATATGATTAGCTCATCAGAGCTATTAGAGGTAATAAGAGCGAGTTATTTCCTATGATTTCTCATATACCACATAACGAATAGAGTTTAAAATTTCATTAAAAAATTGATAGAATGTTCATGAATATAAAGGTCACAAGATGATTGAAAATTGCATTTCGGATTACCTGACATCTACTAACTTGAAGTGGGCATTAATTGCAGAAATTGTTCCTATATGGTGACAAATAGGGTGATTATGGTGAGTGTTAAAGTAGATTGACCTTCAAAATTATATATATAAGATACATATGAGAATAAAGCTCAACACTGGTCTTCTCAAGACATATAAAGATAGACAAGGAGGATTATTATGTCAACATTATTATTTTTTTATTGGAACATTTATATTATAAATAGGAGGAACCTCTATTCCATCTAAGATGATGAGAGAATCTGAGTGTAGCATATTACTTCAAATTCCAAGTTAATAAATATAATTTTAGTTTCTTTTGATGTTTCTTCTAAAACTTGAGAAATGATAAACAATAGTTATTATCTCATAATAGTTTCACAACACTACTGATTCATTCCAAGCCCTTATGAATCCTTTCATCTTAGGGTGGATTTGATCAAATTGATCATTGAAGTACAAGCTCAAATATCAATGAAGAATCATGTGTTCAATTTATTCAATCAGGCAAAAATGTTTTTAAATGAATTTCCATCAAAATGGTAAAAATTGATATTATATAGATTAATATTCATCATTCTAGTTCTTATTGTTGATCTTGACAATACTGAGGTAACTGAGGAGGGGTATCAAATTCCCTTTGTTACATGTATTTTATGCATTGGAGATATCAAGTAGTCTCTTGACGTTGGTTATGACTTTTGTAGTCGAGCCGTTAAAAATGCAAAAAGTAGATAATGATAGCCTCATATATAGCAATTTGTGTTTAGATTCATTGATAACATATATCTTTCACTATAGGAGAAATGCCTATTTCTTCATTTACCCCAAAAAAATGCCCTAAATCCATGGTATACTATGGAAATTATCGGTTGGAAAAAATTTTAATACTGTACTAGCAGATTTTTGACATAAGCATGGAAGAAAAATGTTATATTTATAGTTAAATTGCCTAAAAATATTTTGTTGGTAATTTTTACAATTTTTTTCTTTCAAAATGGCAATAGAGCTATCCATCAAAATTTCACTAGTAATATCTATTCAAATGTTTGATGACCAACCTGTCGACAAAAATTCTGGCAAAAGCTACTTTGGAAATTTTGGCAGTAATCTTGGAGGATATTGATTGTAAAAAAAGAGAACACCAAACTCATCATATCATTCTCTCTGATAGTTTTTTAGCCTAAAAGCCATTGAAAACCTGCAGTACAACAAAAAAAAAAACAACTCTGCCTAAACTATTGAAAAAAAAATTATACAATCACAATTATTCAAAATAGTTAATTTCAATATTTCTACACTAATATTTCAACATTGCCAAGAATATTAATGCTAAAGTGATTACACAATCAAATAAAAGAAAATGTTTAAATACTTCTACAATAAATGTTGAGTTCTTATACAAGAAAAACTCAACATAAAATTTACAAACACATGTAGTCTAATAAGAACTTGGATCGTCATTCTCCTTTGTCAATGTTGGTTGCTTTTCACTAAATTGCTCCCCATTTTCAACAATTCCTCCAATATTCAACTTAGCTGCATATGCATGTCAGCTTGTAATTTTCAAATATTTTCGTGCTTTAATTTCTAATATCCATATCACACATGAGTAATTAAGACCTACATATAAGTAGATCAAATATTTTTCTCCATGTAATCATAAAAATTTTACTTAATAACATAGAAGAAATTTTTTAACAACTTTCTAATCTCTCTAAAAGTATATTAGATACACAAAAATATCATGATAGCTTATTATAAATTTTAGAGGTCAAGTGATATTTATCATAAAAAAAGTATTTTCGTTATGATGATCAGATATAAATACTATACATAAGGCTTGTATTACATGGTTGCATCGATATGAAATAAAATAAAAATGAGGGTTAGCCTTGAGCAGTATATAAATTTAAAGCCTGAAATGAAAGCACACAAAATTAAAATAAAGATATTTAAAATGTCTTGAAGTATCAAATAGCATATCAAATAACAGGTTTGTACTCTAAGATTTTTTTTTCAGTTTATTATCATAATTTAATCGTGGCAAAGATGGTTGGGTTATTTTGTTTTGGTAGGGCTACAAGAATTATAGTAATTTGTTATTATATTTATTAGCTTCCATATCTAGTTCACTAAACTGGTGAATAGTTGAGTGCAATTTTTAATGTCGTCTGTGTTGCATTTTTTCTTATAATATGAAATTAAAAACTTGAGATAATGACCATATCGAGCTTAACTCAAATTATACATAAAGATAACATTATTATAAGCCCCCAACTCGACCAATGTCCAAATTAAATGGCCACCAACCCTCCCCAAAACATGTATAAAAGATTTTAAAATGGGACTTATTGAGATAGTTCCATCCACTCAACCTATAGAAATCTTCTTTATATTGACTTACAAAACAAGCCACTTGCACATAATTTTAATATTTTAGGTGAAGTATTTGCTCAAATATAGTGTGAGGGAAATGAGCTCATTCTCAACAATTGTGCTCACCAAGCACTAGCACGTTCTCTCAAGCTATAAGCAACATACTTCACTTGTTTTTTCTATTTCAACCACCATGTACTTAAAGAAGATCTTAATGACACGTTCCTAGTCGTAATAGTCTATGACGAGTAGACTTCCATTAAAGAACAAAATCAGTGCCATGGTATCATAATGCTGCTCTATATCAATATCTTAGAGAGCTTGTTGGAATGGCAGAGTCATAATTTTTTTAATCGAACACACAAATTAATTATTTTAAAAATTTTATCAATATTCCTTCAATAGCTACTTATAATTTTAGTTTCTAAAATTTTTAGAGGGTTCATAAATTAAGTTTTTTTATATAAAATTCTTATTATATAATTGAAATTATATGATATATTAAAAAATAAAAATAATTTCAAGTGAGAGCATTAGTTTGCTCATGCCCCCTTTATTCGCTGTTTTATTTTACTATAGAAGATTAATGTTTTTGGAACATATCAAATGAAATCACTGATCAAATAAAGCACAAATTTTCATTAAGACACTTCATAAAGGGCTTTAATGTCGATGCCATAGGCCCCACTTATTGAAGCCTAAGCTGGAGATTAGAACTTTTTCTTTTATGGATTAACATAGCTTTCAGAATTGTATAATAAATATGGATGAACAAACACATACATGATGCATACAGATAGTGGTGGAGTAAGATTTATTTTTTTGTGGGTGCATAATATTTAGAAAAAAATTTCCTTAAAATTATAAAAATGTAAATCACATAATTGATCATTATGCTGCACTCGTTAATCTATTGGTTGGGAGATTTGGCTATCAACTAGAGGCTATGTGTTCTAAGGTTATGTGAGTGATTAGTATGTGATAGTCAAATGTTGCCATGCTTGAGGAATATTGTATTTGTTGCATCAAAGCATTAAGGTGCTAAGTTCTATGGCTCAATGGGTTGGCTAAACTCTCAAGACATAAATGCTTCCATTTACCAGACAAAACCAATAATAAAATTGTGGCCAAAATGAAAATAAAAAAGATTGAGTTGAAAATAAAATATTTGTTGATTTTACTTTGTAAATGTCTTACACTTAACAAAAATCATCACAATAAGCAATCATCATTATTTTTTAAGTATAAGCTCTTTTTATGAAGAAAGATGACATTTTATCTTTGATAATCAAAATTCTATCCTCCAACAAATAATGTCACCATTCTCCCTTAGTTATAAAGAAAATAAGCACATTTTAATGGTTTTTATAAACTAATACAAAGTTTCCTTTATTTTATATTTAATTATTTCATAAAATTTTGATACAATGAACCTTTTTTATGACCACATTTATTGCCCCTCATGCCCCAATTTTATGACCAATATGATGAAACATATTCATTATATCTATATGAATACATTACATTTAACTAAACAAACTCAATTGATCCATCACTATCTACAACCATTAGTCCCAAAGCCAATTTATGAGTTCCCCACATCATAGACTATATTATACCTGCGTTGATGCATACTACCAATAATCACAAGCTCACTATCATCCCTATTTCCAACGATTGATAAGCACCATTGATATATACTAGCACGAAAAAGTATCCCTGAGATATCCAAGTTAGTCATCACTTCGCCTTCATAGATAAAAGCAATCCCTGGTATATCCACATGCTGGATGTTAGTGAGGGCATAGCATGTGTCAAGATTAAATAATGGTGGTGTCGCCTAGTAATTAGACATTTTTTTTCAAAAAATGCTACGTAGGGCGAAGTAGGTAGTGGGTGGCAAGCAACTAAATGATGTGCCAGAGTCCAAAAGGGTTTCAGGGCTACTGAATATAGTAGGTGAAAGGTCAAGCCTTTCACCCCAACAAAAATGGTAGTGAGATTGAGGAAGTAGAAGGTTGGCATTTTTGGGTTTGTTAGCATCGGTGTATTCTTCACACCAAGGGCTGGGCTACCTAGTTCGAGATATCCAACTTGGTATGGCCCTGATGGTAAACAATATGAGAATATATTATTATATAATTTAGATGTTTGGGAAATAATTGAAAGAGGACCCTAACCAAGGCCTAATAACCCATCTACATGTCCATAAAATCCAGTGTTATTATTTCCACAGCCAAAGTGGAAATTTTGTATAATATCATTGGAGAATTTTAAGGTGTCATTAATGAGGGATCTTTTAGTGATATAACCATTAGCATTTCTTTGTTCGTAGAGATAGGTGAAGGTAGAAGAGCAACCAAATCTATGGAGTTGGGTATAATAGTTGGAGAAGCATTCAATGGTGGTGAAGGTGGAGGATTGAGTTGGGTCATAAAATGGATTTATTTAGTTATGACAATTAATGCAAGGGACACATTGGGTCCATGTGACATCGCTACCAGTGTCAATCAAAATTGTGAAGTACTTGGTAGGGGTGCCAAGGCCTATATTGATGACATAGGTGAAGATACCAAGAGATTGACCATAAATTTTTGGAACTCATGCAAAAAGAGAGCGACCAACAAGGTTGAGGTGGGTGGTCGCATTGGTAGCCTGGTGATGGATGTAGTCAACACGGGCTTGGTCCTGACGGAAGAGATCCACATGTGATGGTTTATACTGGTGTGTCCAAGATGAGCATGGGCCATTCTGGTGGACCAGATTTAGCTTGGAAGGGCTCGTGCCTGTTACAATTTAAAAAACTAATTAATGTAATTATTGATTTTTTTCTTTTGCTCACCTTTTGAGCTTGTTATATCTATCAAATGAGCTTATACTTGTGATATCTATTAAAAAAGTCTAATTACTGCATGATTCAATATTATTCTAATTATTTCATTAAAAATAATCTCCAATAGGGTATTAAGAAATAATTGAAATAGCTCACAAACTTTTATTAGGAACAGAGCAGGAGCTACTCGGCAACAATGACTTGATGTCAATGACATGGTGTTCTTCGGCAAGCTCTCGAGTTGATACTACAAAAATTTTCTCTAATAGAAGAAAAAAGAAAAACATGTTGAGAAGAATATAATATGAGAGTAGAGAATAAACTTTTAAGCTTTGCTTAGGATATCTTGGAGTAGACCAGGTGCAAGTGGGGTTTTATAGGAGGTGAATTATTGCGTATAATGGGTTTATTAGGTATTTGATTTAGAAGATAAGTCATTATTTTAAGGTAAGATTAGGTTTTTGGAGGAGAGATCAAATGAGGGTTTTGTCCTATAAAGAAGGAAAAAAATTGTCTATTTATTCAGCTTGTTCTTATATTACCAAATTGCTAATTTTTTCTCAAGTTTAACTTTGATTTGAAGTTATAAATTAAATGCATTTTTGTCAATCCAAATTTTGTAAAAGGTATCGGCCATTATAATTGGCCCTATGTTTGCTTAAGTAAAAACCTAACAACTAATGATGAGTGTTAAAAACTTAGAATATGCTTTTAGCTTTCCCATGACATAACTTGTTATTTTTTAAAGAAAAAAAAAAAAAAAACCCAAAATCTTTTGATAGTATTGTAAGTGATAATTTAGCTTAGGGCATAGCATAATTATTAATTAATTAATGGATTTTATATCCAATAATTAGATTTTAAAAAAATGTGTATTATATTTATAAAATAGAAAATGTAACTAATAAATATAACAAATTTTTATCTATGTGCTTGGGTTCTAGTGTTTTATACCCAATTTTTTTCCTTTCACATATAGTGTTGTGGTGCTGTATATTCGAGTTGGAGATGGACAGAGAGAGGAGCAACACAGTGCTCTAGAAGTCGACGCTATTATAATTTTAGTCAGACTACAAACATATAGTGGAGTCTCATGGCACTCTAAACCTGGCGTAGTAATGTTACAAGCGGGGCTGGACTTTATGGCTTGTCAAAATTTTACACGACCAAAAATCTGTCCTCAACCTGACTCAAAATATTTTTAGTTTGGGCTAATCTATTTGTTATATGGTTCAGGTTTGTGTTTGTAATTTTGTCCCATATGTAAAATTAGGTTAGGTTTGAGTTTCCTAAAAACTTGAAACAAACTTAGATTTGCCTGTTTTTAATCTCGAAAGACTTGTCTCATCACTCAGTCACTACATCATCATGTCTCACTCACTGCATCATTATGTCACTCACATCACTCTCTTATCATTGAATGGTCATGTCACTGTTGCCAGCCTAACACCATCCTTCCCATGTTGCTGATATTACAGTGGCACCATCTCACCGACATTGCCATTGTCGCCTGCTGCCATTATCTCACCCACATTATTAATGCCTCTTGATAAGGGAGTTATTGCTACCCTAATGGATGAAGTCAGGTTAACATGGTAACCTACATGAGTCATGTCTGGGTTCATATTCCTGACCTATTTGCAAAATAAGGTCAAGTTAGTGTCAAACCGTTTGAATCCAGGTCAATTGGGTTAGAATTAAGGTGACCCGTAAATCTATTTTCTCACCCTTACAAACAGTTTTGTTTCTTATTTCTCTTTTTTAACTTCAAGTATTATTCCCCTTGGTTAGTTTTTTTTTTTCTATTTATCTAATACATGTAAATAACGACATAAGAAATAAAGATAATATTTTTGCCATTAAATTTTTCTATTTTTTTATTTTTTGTATTTCAAAATTTTTGACAATAAAACCTGACTTTTTTTGCTATATTTTCTCTTTCTTGTTTGTAGATTCTATATAGGTTACTTTCCCTACTCAATCTCTTGAATGGAAATTTCACTTAAAATAAAAGTGGCTATTTATGTGGGAAAAGGCTATTTGTAAAAAGAAATTGTTAAGGCACTTAGTGCAATTCACAAAAAAAGATTTGTGTCATATATTGAAATCTGATGAAATATTGTAATATGAAAATATTTCAAAAAAAAAAAAATTAAATGATCAAATTGTAGAAAAGATTTGAGATAATTGGTTTTATTTAACCAAGATTAAATGGACGTAAATAAAATACTAAATATAAGAATTCATATTATGAAAAATTAAATTATATTTTCTTTGATAAAAAGACAAAATTATTAATTTTATCCCTATAAGAAATTCTAATTATTAATTATATCAGTAAAAAATAATATAATTTTTAAATTTGAACAAATTAAATGAGTGCAAAATAATTTTAAAAAGAGAATATATATTTACAAATTCTTAAATTTTTTTAATATCGATCAAAAGAGTGGATAAAAAAATGATCTTCTTACTATTTTAAATTGAAAGGTCATTAATCAGGAAATGAGCTATTTCTTTATGCAAGTGACAAAAGAACATATTATAGTGAACTTGAGGATTGTGCACTATTAGTTAGCAAAAAAAGTTTAAAACGTATAAGGTAGTGAATTTGCATTAAAAGAATAGCTAAGTCAAAATTATAATAATCAAATGGATAGACATAATATAATGCATTACGAAACAAAGTGAGGAGGGATAGGGCTAATTAAATTATCAAATACTATAATTCAAAGAATTGGCATTTTAATTGAATCAATCTTGGAAGAAAACATCCAAGCTAGCCTTGAAAAATTATTACAAAAGAAATCAGCCAACAAAACGAGGCACAATGTTATAAAAATTTACTCTTGATAGAGGCCCTATTGAAAAAATATGATAATAAGATTTCTTCCTTCTACTACTTTATAATTATGTGCTTATACAATTAATAGAAGAATGAGTCAAAAGACTTTTTAAGTATTACCATAGCTGGCAAGTAATAATGATTAATCGTAATTACAAAATTATATCTCAATAAAAAAATCATTTTCACCAAATTACACATTACTCTATAACAAATGATTAATACAAAAGAATTGATAACTTCAACATAAAAATAAAACTATTAATATTAATTTTTTAAATCAACTAAACTATAAATAAGATCAATTTTCAATTCAGGTTATAACATACAAGCCCATCCTTTCATCAACTCCTCTTTTTTAAATGGCAAATCAATATCAAAATGACAACAACTTTTTATTTTAGCTAAAAAAATGATCATATTCATATGCAGCAACAGCAAACAAACAGCTAGACTTCATAGTAACGAGTTGATTCCACCACAGCTATTAGCTAAATATAAAATGAATATTAGATAAAAAAATATGTAAAATAAAAGAAGTAATACAAGAATTAAAAATTCATTAGAATCATAAATAGTTAGATTTCGTAAATTAACCACGATGAAATCATAATCTAAATGCCTAATAAGGCTTTCTATGACTTTATTGAAAAACCACCAACTATCTAGAAACTCATAATATAATCATAAATTTAAATTAAAAATTAACAACAAGCTCTATAAATTTATAGTAAGTTTCTTAGAAACGTACACAATATCATCACAACTAATGATTGTTTTGATATGCAAGACATATTTTTTAAGTGTAATGTTAAAATATGATGAAAGAATTTTAGAAGAAAAGAATTTATAAATTAGCCAAATAGAAAATGAGCATGTCATTTGTAAATTTAACGAAGGCTAAATTTTTTAGCAAATGGCATTTTTTGAAGATTAATTGACACCTATATATATATATTATATAACAAAAAATTATAGTTTTTATACGAAGCCAAGAAAAAAAAATCATTTAAGCTTCATATGTTGTAAATTAATAGCACTTAATCTATATATCTCTAGTTTTTATACGAAGCCAAGAAAACAATATAGAACATGTTACTAATTTTTCCATATATTATATTAAAAAAAATATATAAAGCTACCAATTTAATAAAGAATTTATTTTCCATTTGGATTTTATTTTCTATATAAGCCTCATCTGGACTGACCATGAGTTAATTAGGTTTTGAGTTTTAGAATCCTTACATGATAGGTGGTTATAACAAGGACATAATGATTGGCTTGTTTAGAAATTGTAATGTAATACATGACAATTGTCATTTCATTCATCTTGATGATGGAACTTATCATATAATGACATTATTCCACAATCATTTTTGGAAATTGCAAAAATAAATATATTATGCATGCAACCTCTTAAAAGAAGTTACTAGAATAAATTACTATTATGAGATGCTATAAAAATTTTTATAATTATCACTAGTATTTATTTAATTATTTATATTTTGCCCACCCATGGAAGATCAAATCATGAGATAAATTTGGTTAGAAAGAGATAAAATAGTCCTTTGAGAGGGAGAAAATTTGATTGGCAAAGTCAGGCCTATATAGTCTTTGGAACAGTATGCCTTCCATCCTTGCTTGGCCAAAACCAAATAAAGCCAAATCCTATAGCATTTCATTCATCACCCTCTCCAAGCTAAATCTTGAGATTTCAATACTATTAACATAATATGGTAGAGGCAGTGTGGGTCTTGATATATTGATAAATATAATGAAAAACACCATGAAGTTTCCATCATTAAATCCGTTGGTTGTCCCATCGCTATTTCCGTTGAGTTCTAGTCCATTATAAATTCATCCAGAAAGAAACATTGTACTTGTAATGTTTTTCTAATAACTAATGTTCTTTTAAATGTGTTCTGGCCCTTTCAAATGATTCATATGCTTTCTATAGTAATGAAAATTAAGAATGATTCTAAATTTTTCACAATATAAATTGGATGTTTTTTTAAAAGAAAAAAACATAATCAAACGAGTTCCAACTTCCAATATATTATAAAAAATGAAAAATTACAAGTCTGGATAAATAAAGAATCTTTTAGAATAAAATATGAACCAATAAAAGCATTCAAGATGAATCTGAAGTAATACAAGTAGCAATCTAAGAAGAATCCAATCCATCTTTTGACTCACTCTAATCCAATTCAAATCAAGCATAAGTTATTGTAAACCTCTTAGAAGATGATAATATCTTGAAAAAAATAATTGTTGTAACCATAGTGTAATGAATCTTAAAATAGAATTAGTATCTATATATCTTCTACTTCATCTCTATAATAACATGAGACAATGACCACACTCCAATTTGTTGTATTTGATGTTATTTAGCACCCAATATATTGTGCAATGATTTAAATATGGGATTCAATGAGATTGTTCCATGCACCAACCTATAGAATTCTTCTGTATATTCACTTACAGAATGAGCCCCTTGCACATAATACTGATATTTCAGGTAAAGTATTTGCTCAAAATTAGTAGGAAGAAAATGAGACCTCAAATGCTGCTTCAACTTATACTAACTCACAATCCTTCATTTCCTCTCTCTTTGTCTCAATTGAAGCAATTGTGCCCACTAAGCACAAGCACCTATTTTTATCCTATAAAAAAAAAACGAACTCACTTGTTTGTCTGCTTTAAACTCCATGTACTCAAAGGTCTCTAGTTCTAGTAGTCTTCGATGAGCAAACATTCATGAGAGAATGAAATAAGTTCCATGGTATCATAAAGTTTCTCCAAATCAATATCATAGATAGTTTTTTGGTGATATAAAGTTTCTCTTGAAAAGTGGCAGAGCCTTTTTTTTTATTGGATAGACAAATTAATTATTTTAAAAAGTTTCTCTATATTTATTCAATAGTTATTTAAATTTATAAATTCTAAAATTTTAGAGGGTTCAAAAATTAAAATTTTTAATTAAAATTCTATTTACATAATTGAAATTATATGATATATAAAATCTAAAAATTTACTTCAAGTTAGAGAATTAGTCTCCTCATGACCCCTTAAATCACCCTTTTATTTTACTATAAAATTATATCACTTCACATGAAGTGTGAAATTTCATTAAGACACTTTGGAAATAGTTTTAATGCCGATGCCTTTGGCCCCACTCATTGAAGCCTGAGCTGGAGATTAGAACTTTTTTCTTAAGGATGAACATAGGTTGCAAGAATTGTATAATAATTATGGATGAACATACATGTACATGATGCATGCAGATAGTGGTGGAGTCATAATTATTTTCATGTAGGGGCATATTATTTAGGAAAAAAGTTCTTTTATATTACAAAAATATTAATCACATAACTGATCATTACGCAACTCTCATTGATCTGTTGTTAGGGAGCTTTGCCTATCAACCAGAGGACTTGTGCTCTAATGTTGTGTAAGTGATTTGTGAGTATACCTAAATTAGCCTAAATGTCCCATATTTAAGGTATATGGTATTAGTTTTATCAAAGCTTCAAGGTGTTAAGTTGTATGATCCAATGGGTAGGCAAAAATCAAAAGCCATAAATGTTTCCATTTACAGACAAGAATAAAAATGAAAATTGTAGACAAAATGAAAACCAAAGGGGTTAAGTTGAAGAATAATATTTGATGATTTTACTTTGTAAGAGTCTGATACTGAATAAAAATCATCCCAACAAGAAGTCCTTATTCTTTTTTCTGTATATGTTTCAAGTGAGAGCATTAGTCCGCTCATGCCCCTAAATTTTCCCTTTTAATTTACTATAAAAGCTTAATGTGTTTAGAACATATAAAATTATATCAATTCAGATGATGCATAACATTTTATTAAGATGCTTTGAAAAAGGATTCAATGTCAATTCCTTTAGCCCCACTCACTAAAGCCTGAGCTAGAGATTAAAACTATATTTTTAAGGATGAACTTAGGTTTGAGAATTGTATAATAATTATGGATGAACATACACATACATGATGTATGTATATAGTGTCAGAGTCATTATTATTTTTGTGTGGGGGTGTATTATTTAGAAAAAAAATATCTAATATTTCAAAAATGTAAATAACATAGGTGGTCATTATGTAATTCTCATTGATTTGTTGTTTCAGAGCTTTGGATATCAACAAGAGGTCTTGTGTTCTATGGTTGCATAAGTGATTTGTATGCAAGTTTACCTAAATTAACCTAATTTTTCCCATATTTAAGAAATATGTTATTAGTTGCATCAATGCTTAAGGTGTTGTATGATCCAATAGGTTGGCAAAACTCACAAGCCATAAATATTTCCATTTACATACTGGAAAAAAAAGGAAAATTGAAGCAAAAATGAGAACCTAAGGGGTTAAGTTGAAGAAAAAAATATGATGATTTTACTCGTAATAGTCTGACATTGAATAAAAATCATCACAATAAGCAGTCTTTATTCTTTTTATGTATAAGCTCTGTTGTAAAGAAAAATGACTTTTTACCTCTGCTAATCAAAATTCTACCCTCCAACAATTCATCTCATCATTACTCTTTAATTATAAAGAAATTAAGCACAGCTGAAAGGTTTTCATCAACTCATATAAAGTTTCATTCATTTGATATTTAATTATTTCATAAATTTTTGATACAACTAAACATTTTTTTCAAGACTACATTTATTATCCTAAACAACTCCATTTTTATAACCAACATGACAAAACCTATTAATTCTAGGTACTTCAATACATTGCATTTAACCCAAGCAAACTCTATTGATTCATCACTAGCTACATCCATGAGTCCCAAAACTAATTTAAAAGTTCCCTACATCATAGACTATATTGAACCTATGTTGCTTCACATTACCAATGATCACAAACTCACTTTTATCATTATTTTTAGAGACGCTTAAACACACTTAAGAATTATTGTCCATATTAACTATCCTCATGACATTTAAGTTAACCATCACTTAGCCATCATATATTAATGCAATCTATGGAACCAGCACCTCCGAGTTGCTAGTCAAGTCATATCATGTGGCGAGATTAGACAGCAGTAGCTCAGTTATGTAATTAGACATTTGTTATTAAAAAATGTTACAGAGGATGAAGTAGATAGTGGGTGGGGTGGTTAATCAATATACTAGTCCAACATGGTTCCAGGTTCACTGAATACAGTGCGTGAAAGAGCGAGCCTTATACCCCAATAGAAATGGCAATGATCTTGAGGAAGTAGTTAGATGGCAGGTTTAGGTTGATTATCATCAGTGTATAGTTCACACTAGGGACAGAGCTACCTAGTTTGAGATATCCAATTGTGCTGGACTCTAATGATTGATAATATGAGGATACCTTGTCATATAATTGAGCTATCTTGGAAATAACTAAAAAAGCCCACCCCCCCCCCGGGAGCCATGGTCTAGTAACCCATATGCTTGTCAAAATTTATTGCTATAGTTAAATCCATAGTCATAGTGAAAGTTCTGTATAGTACCAAAGGAGAATGTCAAGGTTTCTTGAATGAGGGAGCTATAAGTATAAAAATCATTTCCATATTCTATCTCAAATAGAAGTGGAGGTAGTCGAGAAACCAAATCGATCAATTTGGGTATAATAGTTAGAGTTACATGAGAAGCTAACGAAGGTGGATAACTAAGTTGGGTCATAAAATGGGTCTTTTTGGTCATAGTAGTTAATGCAAGGGACAGAATGAGTCAAAGTGAGATTTCTATTTGTGTTGAACCTAAATGACAAGGACATGGTAGGGGTTCTTAGGTCTATGTCAATGATATAGTTCCAGTACCAAGAGGATGACCAATGTTTATTATGTCTCTTATAAAAAAGAGAACTGTCAATAGGGTTGACATGAGAAATGGGGTTGGTAGCCCAATGATGGATGTATTCGGTGCAAGCTTGGTCCTGACAGAGGAGTTCCATATGGTACACCTTCTCCTTCGATTCTTGAGAAGAGAACGTGCCGGGGAGATGGACCACATTGAGCTTGGAAGGGCTTAGGCATGTCACAATTTCAATAATTAATTAATGTACATATTGAGGTTTTTTTTTTCTTTTGCATCCCATTTAAGCATTTGATATCTGTCAAATGGGCTTTATCATGTGACTTCTTCATGATTAAAAATTATTCTAATTAATTAATGAAAAAATAGTCTCCAATAAGGTATTAAGAAATTATTGAAATTGCTCACAAACTTTTATCAGACATGGAGTAAGAGATGCTTGGTAGCAATGACTTGACGTCAATGACATGTTTTTCTCTAGCAAGACGTCACTTTGATGCTAGAAAATTCTTCTCTATTAGAAGAAAAATATATTAAGAGATAGAGAAGAATATAACAAGAGAGTAGAGAAGAAGAAGTTTCCATGATAATAGAATTTTGAAGCTCTGCTTTAGATAATTTGGAGAAGTAAGCCAAGTGGAGGTGGGAATTATAGGCGGTTAATTATTACGTATAATCGGTTAGTTTAGAATATAAGTCAGTATTTTATGTGAATATTAGGTGGTGGAAGAAGAGATTAAACAAGAGAAGGTTCTTTATGGTTGTTAAGCCTCAAAGAACTACCCCGAGGCTAATCAAGAGGGGGGGGGGGGGGGCTAACCAGGGGGGGGGGGGGGGGGGTTGAATATGTAATTTAAAATTCAAAAAAAGAAAATATTTTTATAGCTTCTTTCAATATCTATAAATAGGCATTTTTTACCTGTTGATGTTGAAGCAATTTCCATTCACAATAATAAGAAAATAAAAATTTTTAACCATACAATTAATCACAAAAAAACTAAAGTGTGGAAAATAATACAAAAAAACCACACTAGAATTTATAGTGTTTCAATCTAACCTGACCTATGTCCACTCCCCAAAACCCTCCATTCCATGAACAACACTAAAAGTAGTTTGTCACCTTTTTCCCCCAATGTAAGGTGTAGAAGCCCTTACAAAATCTCCTCAATCAACCCTACGTGGCAGAGAACCTTACTCTTTTTCACCCTCCTAGCGAAGGCAAAGAAATTGGAATAATTTTTCTCCCTCCAAGAGATGGAAGATAACTCATAATCCTTTTTCTCCCTCCTTTATATGGCAGAGAACAAAGAGCTAGTTCTTTGGAATGTCTTTTTTTTTTTTGAAGAAAATGCATAAAATTGTTTTAAAACAAAAGGAAAAAAAAAAAACAATACAAACCTCAAGTCACACCTTGAATACTACTATCCTCCTTCAAACAATACAAGAAAAAAGGAGGAATAAAATCTAAATGAAGACTATCCCAAAAAAATGACCCCATTTAAAGCCAAATTAACGTAAATATCCACTAACTTATTGCCATTTCTACCAGAGCAAGAAACGATAACTTGCTTAAAATTCAGTAAAAAAGCTAACTCATCTTCAATAACTCTACTAACCTTCCAATTCTTGATTGATCTCTGAAGAATTTTAATGATATTGAAGTTGTCTCCTTATATGATAACCCCTTGCGCTTCAAACATCCACTCTTGGATCACATTCTTCAGGTACAATACAGCAAGCATTTCCATTGAGCCAAATCCCAGTGCAAAAGTTGATAACCGAAGCCTAACAGAAATCTCCCAGTGCCGTCTCTAGCCACACCACCAATACCAGCTACATTTTGATAGCAGCATCAACATTAATTTTTATCCATCCGGGAGGAGGGGGATGCTAATGTAATGACAACAATTGCTGGTTAGCATTCCAGTTATCCGGCTAAAAACTAATGAAATTACTCCTTAAAGCATATGAAATTGAATTAGCAGCTATATAGGTCTCAGAGTCTTCTTTGTCACCATGTACGAATTTACATCTGCTCTTCCGTACCATCCAAACCACTGTACAAAACATATTAACCACCAAAGCATTCTTCCCTTGCAACTTCTGGAGTCCAACCATACATTCATTCAGACTATTAAAAATTGGAACATTAAACCCCCAGTTATTTAAAATCAAAATAATTTTCCTAAGTTTAGAACAACTGCTCACAATGTGGTTCACATTTTCCTCCTCATCACATCCTCTTGGACATTCAAAAAAAGTACTCAACCTTCTTCTCACGTGGAATGAAAAAGTCGGTAAGGAATAGTTACAGATTCTCCACCAAAATAAATCAATAATTGGTTTCAGCTTTAGCCTCCTCATCCAATTCCATTGATTACTAACCTCCACATGATTCATATTTGCTGTAGAAGCCAATGCTGTGATTGATTTACCAGAAAATTTCTCTATAAGCTCCAGCTGATCATTCCGTTTGCTTTTATCAATCGGGATATTAGATATAATATCAATTGGATGACTTCCAAAAGCTTCTTTCAATTTGTCAAAATTCCACTGACCATCCGAAATGAATAAGCTAAGAGGGAAATATGAATAACTCTGAACATTAACAAAGGTAGGCCACATAGAAATGCATCTATCCAAAATCCACGTATTATACATCCAATTGATTGAATCACCATTAGAGATCTTCCATCTAATCACATTCCTCAAAAATCTAGCACCCATAGTAATGATTTTCCAAGTTGTTGAGCACCCAATTTTAACCAAAGACGACCAGATATGTGAGACCTCGTTCCCTTACTATTCCTCTCTGACTTGGATTTTCCTCCCAGGATCGTCCGGGACGATATTGAGATCGTCCAGGCTGATCTATACTGTTCAAAATATCATCCTGAGAATAGTTCTGGGAACCGTCCAGGACGATCGATTTTGGTCTGATCGTCCCAGGATGATCTGGCGATCGGCCGGGCCGATCAGCTTTATGATTTAAGAAAATCAGCTCATTTTGAGGAGAGAGAAAATCATTTTAAAATAAAATATCTGATTTGAGGAGAGAGAAAGAGAAAGGGAAAAGAGGAAAAGCTGGGTTTCGGAGGCCACGGAGCGCTTTTCGTCCGACGCCGCTGTTGGGAAAAGTGAAGATCTCGTGGTAAGGACTCTGAATCCTATTTATGTTTTCAGAGATATTGAGTTTTGACCGAGTTGTGCACTATTTTGTGTTTTCGTAGTCGAACTTTTGACCTAATTTGGTATTGACACAACTTTCATCGCACAACTTTTGGTATGTTATAGATATTGGTATTGCCTATAGATTGATTCTACATTGTATTGATTTGATTGCTGCAATTGATTTATTGATAGGATAGATTGAGATTTATCGTATTGCTTTTCTGATTGATTTTATCGACTTGATAGTATAGATTTGATTTGATTTGATTGATTGATTTGACGGATTGATTTGACGACGGATTGATTGATTTTCTTTTGTTTACGGATTTCTTCGAGATTGATGTGGATTGATTGAGCTTGGTTTATTGATTTGCCGAGAAAAGTGCTATAGATTCCTGCATGAGTTGAACAGAGAAGCTAAGGCATCCACTAGTACCTTTCCGGATACATGAGTTTTCTGAGCTGGTGGAGCGGGCCCGATTGATAGAGATTGACTTAGCGACATCGGTATCGAGGTACAAGGATACCAGGAGGAGGAGAGATAAGGTACGACGAGATGATTCTGGTAGAGACAGAGATAGAGAGAAGAAAAGCAGATACATAGTTTCGAGGGGACTGCATCGGGATCTGATCGCGATCTGCAATCAGTAGTACGCTCTGGTAGTTCTGGAGCGTGCATTCACTGTGGTAGACAACATGCAGGTTGGGCTACCTGTTGACGGCGGCAGTGCTTTCACTGGGACAGCAAGGCGCACAGAAGCAAGAGATTGTCCTCAGAAAGGATTGGTGGAAGGACTAATTCTGCGCACGGGTACAGGACCAGCAGAGGACTGTTGGCTCGAGAGCTTACAGTGAGAGATCAGGGAATGGATCGCGATGATAGAGCTGTTCAAGATCAGAGAGAGACAGTTGCTGCCACACCTCCTGACTTCCTTCCAGTTGTGCCACGTGTTTACAGTCATCGAGCAATCAATATAGAGCAACAATGATAGAAAGTTCTCACTGTAAGATTGTGATTTGCTAACCGATTCGATATTTGAATTTGATCACATGCATATTGACACTTTGATTGATTTCATGTCGTGTTTTTGTATGGATTTCAAAGAAATTTTGATTTTGATTTGATTTGGATTGATTGTTTTGCGTTATTTTCTGTCCTCTAACCTCTAGGGAAAATGTCGGCGACGACATTTTCTAAGGTGGGGAGATTGTGAGACCTCGTTCCCTTACTGTTCCTCTCTGACTTGGGATTTTCCTCCCAGGATCGTCCGAGATGATATTGAGATCGTCCAGGCCGATCTGTACTGTTCAAAATACGTTCCTGAGAATAGTTCTGGGAACCGTCCAGGACTGATCGATTTTGGTCTGATCGTCCCAGACGATCTGGCGATCAGCGGGCCGATCAGCTTTATGATTTAAGAAAATCAGCTCGTTTTGAGGAGAGAGAAAATCATTTTTAAAAATAAATAGTGATTTGAGGAGAGAGAAAGAGAAAGGGAAAAGAGGAAAAGCCTGGGTTCGGAGGCTTGCGGAGCCGCTTTTTGTCCGACGCCGCCTGCCTGGGAAAAGTGAAGATCTCGTAGTTAAGAATCCGAATCCAATTTCCTGTTTTCCAGTGAATCAATTGCAGTTTTTGACCAGTGTGCATTGTTTTGTTTTTCGTAAGTCGAACTTCTGACCTGTCTTGGCTATTGACACAACTTTCATCGCAACAACTTTTGGTATGTTAATAGCAGTATTGTGTATTGCCTATGATTGATTCTACATTTGTATTGATTTTATTATTGATCTTATTGTTTATCGTATTGATTTTCCGATTGATTTTACCGACTTGATACTAGAGATTTGCTTTGATACGATAGATTGGTTTGATACGATTGATTTGACTGATCGACGGATTTCTTCGAGATTGACGAGTATTGATTGATTGAGCTAGATTTATCGATTTGCCTGCTGTTGCATTGACTGGTTTCATTGACTATGGATTTCCGTATTGCATAGACTCATTGACCATTGACTGATATGGATTTAATTGACTGACATGCATATTGATAGCATCGCCGTGCTTTGATTTCAGTTATAGGTATTAGGTGACCTACTGGGCTTTGTAATGCTCATTATATGTGGTTGATATTTTCAGGTCAGGGCAAGGGAGCAGAAGATAGGAATTGATCCGGATCTACAGGTTTTTGTCTTTTGATGATTTTGATTCTTTTGTACTCAGGATAGATTTCAGTACTGGTGATTGTAGTGTAGTTCCTGAGTATTGTACATGACCTTTTGAGATATGAATCGACTTGTATATTGATGTTTTAAAATTTATAGATGTTTGATAGACTGTTTAATTGAAGGTTTTAGATAGCTCTGGTAAATTGTTTGAGTAATTGATTAACATTCTTTCCAAGTTAGATCTTGGGGCGTGACAAGATATCTACTCCATACTTAGCTCTCAAAATCTGGTTCAAAACAGAATTTGGGTTGCTAAAGAATTTCCAAGCAAATTTGGCTCGAAGAGGACCAACTTTTGATACTACCGAGAAAAGACCTCTACCACCTTCACATTTTGTCTTACAAAGCAAATCCCAAGAGACGTAGTGAATTCCAGCATTACCATCCCCTTTACTCCATAAAAAACCTCTAAAACTTCTACACATCATATCAAAATCCTTCAAAACTCTTAAAGGAATAAGAGAGAGAGAGAGAAGACATGAATAGAGGTAAAGACAAAAAAGTAGATTTTACCAGGACCAATCTACCTTCAAGAGAGATGTTTTTTGAACCCCAAGTATTTAATCTTCCAGCCGCTAAATCTAAAAGATTCTCGAAATCCGATGGCCCCAATCTCCTCAAAGCCATTTTAATACCAAGATAGTTGATCTCCTTAACCTTTTTAAACTTAAGAAGTTTAATCATTTTCCTCTGAACTCTTTTCCTTGTATTTTTTCCAAACAAGATCATGGATTTAGAGTGATTAACCTTCTGGCCAGTCCAATCACAGTAATTGTTTATAATCCTCCTCAACTCCTTAACATCCTTCACCTTAGCCTCAGAGAAGATTAGAATATCATCCGCAAACAATAGATGAGAAATTTTAGGGGCTAATCGAAAAATAGAGATACCCCTATTAATCCTTAAACAAAGAGCATCAAACAAAATTTGAGAGCACAAAATGAAAAGAAAGGGGGATAAAGGGAAACCTTGCCTAAATCCACACTTTCCTTCAATCCAATCCGTCTTCTTCCCATTAATCAAAATGCAAAATTTTGGATTAAGCACACAACTTAATAAGAGTTCCATAAATTTAGGGGGAAGATTAAAATGAAGGAGAACTTGCCTCAAAGCATCCCACCCCATGCTATCGTAAGCCTGCTCCATATCCAACTTGATTGCTAACAACCCACCATTAGATTTGGACCATCTGAATTTATTGAAAATCTCTTGAGCCACCAATACATGTTCAGACAAGGAACGGCCTTTAATGAAAGCCGCTTGATCCACCGAAATGAGTTTATGAATAACCTTATCCAACCTGTTAAGAAGCATTTTTGCAATAACTTTATAAATAGTCATGCAAAGACTAATAGGCCAGAAATGAGAAGGTTCTTGAGGACATTTGATCTTCGGAATCAGCACAATCAAGGTTTCTTTCCAAAACTGTTCCATAGTGCAAGAGGATAGGAATTGAAACACTGCAGCCCACACATCATCCTTAATCACATTCCAAAAGTCTTTCATGAATGAGAAGGTTATACCATCTAAACCAGGAGAGATATTCCTTTCGGAATTATCCACCACCAATTGAAGTTCTTCTCTAGTAAAATCAGCATCCAGCATACCTTGATCTTCACTGCTAATCAATTTAGACGGATTCGGCCACCCATCTAATGAGCAAACTCTATGCTGCCACTTCATTTTGAAAAAATCAGAAAAAAAAATGTTCTGTATAACAGATTCCTCTTCCGATATAATTCCATCTCTATTCTTAATATGATGAATCCAATTGCTATTCATTCTTGCATTAGCAAATGCATGAAAAAAGGAAGAATTACAATCTCCTTCTTCCATCCATTTGATTTTAGCTCTTTGTTTCCACCAAGCGTTGAGACAAGCTAAAGTGACGTTCAGTTCATTGATTTTGAATCTAAGCAATTGAAGCTTTTCCCCTGAAATACGTTTTTCTGATTCCTCCATCTGTATTTCCAGAATTTCTCTTTTTAAATTGTCTCTTAGCTCATTTAAGTTCTGGTGCTTTTCCTTACTCCAAAATAAAAGACCTCTAAGAGCCTTTTTAAATTTCCAATTAAGAATCAATGTCGGATTACCAACAGATTTTGTGTTCCATATCTTCCTCACTTAAGCTGTTGCACCATGATAAGAAGCCCACACTTCCTCATAACTTATATCCCTCTTACTAATTTCCACAGATTTAAACATCTCAAAAAGAATCGGACAATGGTCCGAGGCAATACGAGATAAATGTTTAACAAGAGCAACCTGTAAAGCATTCATTGCCAAGGAGTTAATTAGACATCTATCTACTTTTAAAATGCGAGCACTACCGGATTTATTGTTGCACTATGTAAACCTTGGACCCAAAGCCTTAACCTCATGTAGTTTATTATTAATCAAAAATTGCTGAAAAATCCTTGGATCCTTGTGACATATTGAATTTCCTCCCACCTCTTTTTTCATCTTGAGAGAGAATACAGTTGAAGTCACCACCAATCACCAAAGGTAAATCAACCGAACAATGCTTCTCCAGACGTTTCCAAAGAAATTTCCTTTCTTGACTATTCGTACTTCCATATACAGAAGCAACAATCCAACTTCCCTTACCAATCACCTCCAATTTCCCCACCACTAGTTGAGAAGAAGCCTCCAAAACTGAGAAAACAGCAAAGTCCTTCCTCCATAAAATCAATAGACCTCCTGAAAGACCACTAGCTGGAACCATGAAAAAATTCCAGTTGCTTCCCAAAATCTTCAAAATTTGGTTGTTGTCTCAAGAGCAAATCTTTGTTTCCAACAAACCAACAAAGAAAACTTTATAATCCTTCACCACTTCCTTGAGATATAGAGCAGCCTCCACTTTCTTGGCTCCTCTACAATTCCAGAATAATAAAGAATTCATTTTTTAAAGATGGGGGAAGCACCCCCAATCTTTTTAGCTTTTCCACTTTCACCCTTCCTATTATGAGATATAATATTACCTGCACCAAGAGATTTGAGTTCTTTAGCCAGTTTTGTTTTCTTATCCAGAGAAATATTACCCTCCAAATTAGATTCTGAGTGATTCTTGCCTATATCAACTTTCTGTACAGTCATAGGACTTTGTTTCTCCGATTTTTCTTCCTTAAAAAAAATACCCATACAAAGCAGAATCAAGGATTTCTCCTTCCTCCAACATTCCTTTATCAATTACAGCACATGGCTCCACTCTATCTCCCTCCTCCAATTCAGATAAAGTACCAAAATTATTGTTAATCTCCACTGTAATGCTCACTTCATTATCAATCACCTGGTTGGCATCTAGAGACAGCCCCTCATCTGGATTATCTTCCACAGTAATTAATTCAACATTATTATCCACCAGACAAGAACCCTCCATCACCTTATCCAATTTAGATCCATCCTCTTTAACAACCAAAGAGTTAAGGTTTTGATTAACAGAAGCAACAGCTTTAGGAATAAAAACTTTTTTCATGGGTACAGAAGTTTTCCTGGGAGGAAATTTTTTATAATCCTGTAAATTATAAACATTCTTTTTTCTACTTTTAACAATAGTCCACATTTCCTTATCAACTGCATTTCCCACAATATTTTCAGTAACATTTTTGATAGGATTACTATCATTCTGATTGCTGTTCTTCTCCAGCCCCATCTTATTCATCGGCTCACCACAAGCATTCAAATCATGTCCAATTTTTCCACAACCAGCATAAATTTTAGAGATTCCTTCATACTCAACTTTTTGGAAGAACTTGCCTGTTAAACCTTCTACCAAAACACCATGGGCTAACTTCATATCCAGGGAAATACGAACACAAACCCTAGCATATTCCCTCTTGCTCCATTGGAAAGAGTTCACATCTAGAAGAAACGGTCTGCCTATCTGAGAGGCAATCCTACAAATATTGATTTCGTCCCAGCATTGCAAAGGAAGATTAGGAAATCTAATCCAAATTGGAGTCGAGATGTCACTGACAGACAAAGGATTAAAATTGATAGACCATTTATCCAATCCTACCACTTGATCCCTGATCCACCAAGGTCCACCTGACAGAACATGTTCAACGGCTGCAGAATCTTCAAACGAGCACAGCATCCAACCAAGACCCAGTCCTGTGATATGGAACTTCCCAAACTTATCCCATTGTCTTATCAAATCTGTACTAATCACATGAAAAGGGATACTATCATCAAAAACTTTAACAACAACTTCCTTTTCAAGTCTCTTGGCATTTTCCACTTCTTTATCTGGTTGGAGAAGAACAACCTTCCCATCATCTGATAAAAAAGATCCCAGATCCAGGTTATCAACTTTAACATAATGCTTTCTATTCCACGCCGATTGCAATCGCACCGTATTCCCTTTAATAGCTTCTGACTCCACCTCTAGCTGATCCTTTATAGATTTTGCTTCGGGAATAACATTACCTTCCTTCACATGCAAATTCTCATTCACAATGTTTGCCTCCTGAAAATTGCTACTAATCAGATCCTTAACATAGAAGTCTCTTTTAATTGGTGAAGAAGGCAAGGATTTTGAGTCAAAATTCTTACAGGAAGAAATTTTCAGATCAGAAGAAACAGAACAATCCAGACATCGATCACCAACTCCCTTAAATTTTCCATCTAGAAAAGACTTACCCTTCAAGAAATTCACATCTTCTTCCCTGATAATATTCTTACCTTTGCCAGAAACCAGAACGGGTAATTCTGATCTCCCTAATAAACCACCCTCATTGATTACAAGGGGTTTACCATTAAAACCCTTAAAATTTTGATTGAATCCCTCCAACACCTTAGAATTTCCATTAAACACCTCCGAAGAATCAAGAATTGGAGTCGCCAAATTCTTCTTACAGTTCTTCCAAACATCAGACGGAAGGAGACGACGTTGCTCAATCAACGTTTCTACAGAACGCCGGACAGCCGGCAGGTTGCCGGAAAAAACCACCACCACCCGCAAGAACCGCCAAATTCGAGAATTTGAAATCCCAGACTATCTCTCACTAACTTTCTCTCTCTAGCTGCCCCTACACTTTGGAATGTCTCCTTAGAGCTACCAATGGATCAAGGCAAAATCTTGAAAAAGACAAGGAAGAACCATACATGGAGTATATTTTTTAATCCCTCACAACTGTCACTCACAAACAACTCTCCCTCTCTTCTCTCCCAAAGCACTCTATTACTCTCTTTCTTTGCTCTCTCTCAAGACACGTAGTAGCTAAAAGTCTTTTCATATAAGACTATGGGATGGCTTAAATAAAGAGCCTCTTAGAAAGCCATAAATTTTAATCTGACATCTTTGATCATCCAGCATGATCCAAGGTCAAACTTTACAATTTGTTCAAAATATTAATTTCAGATAGTATGAACTACAACCCACTAAACTATTAGTTTAAGTGCTTATATTGATCATCCAGATTGATTTAGAACCTCGTCTAGTATGACTATTACAAACACATAACTAATCATCCAGTACAATAGGTGGCATTTAGTTATCATAACATGCAAGAATCGGGATGTGCAGTACTATCATCTCTGATTATTTTGTGTGATTTGAGTGAATAATTTAACTATAATTAAATTCCTAATCATAGGATAAATTTAGGCATGATTTCCTTATATCAAACATTATGATACATATCGTTATTGTACTATTACAAAAAAATTTAAATAAAAAAATACATAAATTACAAGTTACGATTATTTCATGGTTATAATAGATCAACATGTATGATATCGATCATCTAGTATTTTGTAAATCGTACTGCATGATTAGTTAAAAAAACTTTTTTTAACTCACCAACTCACTCCCTTGAGTATTTGCATGCATGGTTACTTAGCTTTAGAATCCACCATAATATTGATTTGACTCAAGAAAGGTAAAAGTATAAAAACACTAAAAATAAGGACTTTATTCTTAGTCTACCTAGTTTTGAGCTGATCAAGGTTGCAAGTGAGCTTCGATCTTAAAATGTTAGTGAGTAGGGAAAAATATATATGCAATAGATTCCAATAGAATAGTGAAAAATCTAATAATTTTTTTTATCATTAAAACCATATGTCTTGGGTCCAGATTATCAATAATAAGGGTTTTTCCAATAAAGAAGGAAACAAATGTATATTGCTTAGGCTTGTTCTTATATTACCCATATGCAGATTCTTTTTTCTTAAACTTTAATTTGATATAAAGTTATAAATTAATTACATTCCTATCAATCAAAAATTTTTAAAAGCTATCGAACATCATATTTGGCTCTATGTTTGATAACATATAAACATAAAGCTAATGATGAGTGTTGAAAACTTAAAATATGCTTACAACTTTCACGCGACATAACTTTTTTTTTTTTAAGAACAAACAAAATTTTGATAGTATACAGAGTGAGAATTTAGTTTAGGGCATAAGATAAGTAATACTTAATTAGTGGATTTTATATTGAATAATTAGATTTTTAATAAAATGTGTAATTTATTTTACAAAATAAAAAAATCTTACTCATAAATAGAAAAAAATTTTAGCTCTGTATTGAATCTGATTGTGTTGATAAATTAAGTTTTATTAGTGTATGGGGCCTCTATTATATTGGTTGAGCTCATTGAGGGGTTTCAAGGGTCCTCTATGTGCTTGGGTTGTAGTGTTTTGTATCCATTTTTTTTTTCCTTTTGCGTACAACATTGTGGAATTATATAGTCAGGTTGGAAAAAAGTATAAAGAGGAGTGTCGCTACACTCTAGATTTTGATGTAATTTTATTTTTGGTTAGGCTAGAGACATAGAGACGAGTCTTGTGTCGCTCCAAATATGGTGACACAATGTTCCAAGTGGGATTGTACATTTTTAATTCTCATTTCTTGTTTAACCTGAAGTATTGTACCCATTGGTTAGTTTTGTTTTTGAATCATTATCTATTTTGTATAAAGAATGGTGGAAGGAATAAAAAGCGACAAGGAAAGAGCAATAAATAATGAGATATGTAAAAATTCCTCAATTTTTTTTTGTGAATTTCATGGTGTTGTGTGGCTCGGTTTTTTTTCAGTATTCAAATTTTTTACATTAAATCCTTTTTTTTTGTTGCATTTTCTAATTTTCTTAGTAGATGTTTTGTTGGTTACTTTCCCAACAAAATCATGTGAATGAAAATTTCAGATAAAACAAATTTGCTAATTTATGTGAGAAAAGGAAAATGTAAATAGATATTGTTATGGAACTTAGTTAGTCTCACAAAAAAGGAGTTCATCACTTAGATGAAACTCTGATGCAATATTACAACTTAAAATATTTTAGATAATTTTTTAAAAGAATAAATTGTAGAGGAGATTTGGAATAATTATTTTTATTGCAGAAACATTAAATGCATGCGAATAAAAATTAAAATATAAGAATTTGAATAATTAAAAACTAAATTATATTTTATGTGATAAAAAGATAAAATTATTTCTTTTATCCCTATAAGTAATTCCAATTATTAATTATATTAGAAAAAATATATATTTTTTAAATTTTGATTAAAAGAAATGGGTGCAAAATATTTTAAAAAAGTGAATATAGTTTTATTGATTTCATAAATTTTCTTAACTTTAATCAAAAGAGTGGATAAAAAATAATTTTTTATGATCTAGAAATGATCTTTCACTTTAAGCTAGTGATAAAAGAACATATTGTGGAGAACATAAGGATTATCTACTCATAGTTAGCTGGACAAGCCGAAAACTTATAAAGCAATGAATTTGCACTAAAAAGAATAGCTAAGTTAAAATTATAATGATTAAATGGAAAGACATAATATAATGCATTATTTAACAAAGGAAGAATGACCAGGGCTAATTAAATTCTAAAATACTACAATTCAGTGAATTGGCATTTTACTTAAATTAATCTTGGATGGAATATCCAAGATAGCCTTGGAAAATTTTGACAAAAGAAATGCGCCTTTTGTCTGAGACAAAATGTAATAAAAATTTGCACTTGATAGAGGCCTTATTGAAAAAAAAATGATAATTTATCTTCCTTCTAATACAATATTTTTATGTGCTTACAAAATTAATAAAGTAAAGAGTCAAAAGTATATTTAGTACTTCCATAATTGGAAAGTAATAATGTTAAGGAGAAATTAAGAAATGATAATATCTCAATATACAATTCATATTCATTACTTCCATATATATGAAATTTATCATTTTTAATTTTCTACATCAACATAACATGTCGATAAGATCCAATTGTCAATACACGTTATATCATATAATCCTATCCTCTCATAATTTCTCCTTTTGTAAGGGGAAAATCATTATCAAAATGGCAGCAATTTATGTTAAATAAAATAATTGATCCTTTTATATTGCAACAACATCAAACAAATAGCTAGACTTCAAAGTAATGAGTTGATTACACATTACTAAAGATTAAAAGATATCTAAAATAAAAGCAATAATACAGTATCCTAAATTCTTTAGAATAAAAAATAGTGCAATTTCATAAATCTCCTGTGATAAAATCATAATCTAAATTCCTAATAAAATTCTTCTTGCCATTATTTAAACACAACAACTATTGAGGGACTCAAACGATAATTATAAATTTACATAAAAAAATAAACATCAAGTTCTTTCAATTTTTGGTACGTTACCAACAAACATGTGACACACACACACACACACACACACACACACACACCATATATAATATATATATATATATATATATATATATATTATAATAAATATAATATATATATATATATATAATATTATATAATAATATATATATATATTAGCACAAATCTATATACACATACATTTGGCTAAAGTTACCCTCGCACTTTATTTGTAAATTTTTCCCTTATCTATATGGATTTAGGCATGAAAAAAAATCATTTAATTTTTCATATGTTGTATATTAGCACTCAATCAATATAATCTCAGCTTCATGTACAACAGTGTTAAGATAGTTTGCTATTTGCATGCTTTACATTTTTGGCAACTTAAATGAAGTTTTGATGATTCCAAACATTATTGTTCAAAATGTGTAGTTATCTCCTGACAATTTTGGAGAATTATATTTGCTCTTGTGTGGTACTAACAAATTTCCAAGCGGAAACGAACTCCAGATACGAATGACTTCAAATTGAATTCAGCATGAGAAATACTCTGTAATATTTGAAAGCTTGCACTTTTCTTTTGAAATAAAATTGAAGGGAGTGATTGTAAAACTTGAGTGAAATAAAACATACACACACTACATGAGGAGAACATGTAAAACTTAATATTGATGAACAGGACGAATTATCACGTTCTCTGGCGATCAGACAGTTAATCTCCTATAGAGCAAGAAATGGAATAGGAACTGCCTCGAAAAATTTTTCTAAGTCCTATTCGTTGCAGGACGAAATAAATTATCTATCCGGTGATTTGGCTCCTATAGAAATTTTCGTCAGACGAAAATTAAAAACGTCCAACGAGATCGGTTCTCCTGAAAATTTTCGTCCGACGAGAAATTAATATCGCCGTGTGATTGGTCCTCTGGAAAAATTTTCGTCCAGACGAAGTAAAGATCGTCAGGGGACTCGTCTCCTTAAAAATTTCGTCCAGAAGATAAATTTCGTCCAAATAATTAACCACTTAGAGAAGTTTTTCATGCATTTCAAACCGACTTGTAAATAACGTCACTGACGAATCAGTTGCTACAGGACGATCATCTGTATGAAGAAATTCGACATATATCAAAATAAGTCATTTCAGATCAATTTGTAAAAATATCCAGGAGGATCCACGATGACAGAGATTTCACTGCGTAAGAATTGAATACTTCGCAGTTTTTGGGTGTTTTGTCTTGTCTTTTGATAATCCAATATTAGACTCCACCCATCTTCTTTGCATTTGATTGATCTTCGTGCCTCTTGAGAGAAGCAAGGAAGAGGAAGAGGAATGATTCAAGGGAGAATTGCCTACAACTGGGGAGAAGGCCTTCACTGATTTCAAAGGTAAGAGTCTCATGTGAATTCGGGATTTTTTTCACGCCTTTATCTCTTCGCTTCTAGATTCTTGGAGAATATCTGTCAAGGAGATTTCGTTCTCTGCCGACACTTGGAGAGTGTGAACAAGCCGAAGGTTCTCTGCTCACACAGGAGAGTTGTGAAAGGAGACGGTTCTCTACCCAACTAGGAGAGGTGTGAAGGAAACGGTTCCTGCCAACGACTAGGATAGTGTGAAAGGACGGAGGGTTTCCTCTGCCAACAGCTGTTGGAATTAGTAAAAGACGGATGGTCCTACCTGACCGGGAGGTGAAAAGAGTGTGTTAAAGCTCTCCGCCTTCTATGGGGCCTAAAGGAGAGATCACTATTGGTAAAGTAGTGAATACTTAGATGGGTGCCTCTGGGGAGTGATGTGTCTGTTATAACTAACCACTATAAATTAGTTCATACTTAACTATTTTTAACGATGTTCCGCACTTTGATATTCAGTTTTTAAAAACAGTGATTGGAAAAACATCTTCCTAGACAAATATCAAAAGAAATAAGTTATTTCAGTCCATATATCTAAGGGACTAAATCTTTTAAAACAATTCACCCCCCTCTATACGGTAGCCTTGGGACATTCACTATCATGAGAATAAGCCTAATCCACTATTCAAAAGTGGTACAACAAGACTTCGGTTAAAATCTATAGTTATTAAGTACTTTATAACGTCAGATGGCGCACTTTAGAAAGCGAAAACACGAGGTTCTTACACTAGACTCCACTGTTTTGAAATATCCTTTGCATTTTTTGAAAACACGCTGTTACTTTCTTAATCACTGATATCGCATGTGATAGTCAAGGATCTACACAAAAAATAGGAAAGTTGATGGAGAATGTAGAAATTCCTTTTAACAAGTTGGACTGAGAAGAAACGTGCCTAGCAATAATGACTAAATGTTTAAATAGTTTGTGTTTGTGCTTTAAACCATTAACACGACTACATGCGGTTTCCTTGCAAAAGCGAAGGACATAGAGATGGACTTTTATAACTATGAAAGGACAATGAGGTAAAACAACAAGGCTCAATACTATCATACAGACATAATTGTCGCATGAAACTAATGAACTATTCGACCATGTACAACAAGAATGTACATAAATGCACTCTTTTTCATCATTGGTAAAGGAATAACGTTAAAATGGTTAATAAGATCCTTCATTTGTTCCTACACTAATGATCAATAAATTATACATGCAATTACAAGTTTAGTTATTTATATGACATTTTCACTGTATTATTGCTTAACGGGCAAGGAGTAAGTCAAGGAAATTGATGCAGGTGTGAATTCGAAAGGAAGTAAATATAGATAAAGGGAAGAGTCAGAGAGTGAACCCTCAAACCTTGAGTGAAGATGAATTAGCACTATGCTAGTACCAATTTTCAGAAGCTTTTAGGAAGCGGAGCAGGAAGAGACGTCCAGCATGGATAGAGTAAAGTTAAAACATATAATGGCAAAGGTTCTAATGACGTGATTTGGTTATAGTGCAGAAAACAGGTATATAACGACTGAATGCCCAAAACTCGAAGGACTGGTACAGGAAAGGGGAGGAAAACCTTTAAAGAGGCAAGAAAAGTTTAAATGGAAGAAAGTACCAATTTTAACATGCTAGGATTTTGAATTCAGTCATACTCCTAATGTTGTTTTCGTTGATTTGAACTTTCCTGATAAATCGTGCTTTGGCATAGGAAGACCTTTGCATTCTGAGTAATGAAAAATTATAAGGAGATATTACCCAAATAGAATTTAGTTAAGAGGTCATACACAAACTAGACTTTACAGGGACCACCTGGATCATGTCATTTAGGAAAAATAAGAAGTCCCTTCTTTTAAAGTCAATTATATACTTAGAAACTAAGTAAACCATTGGGAAATTCTCACATGATCTTTTGGACCAGTAGGAACTGTAGTCAGAGAGGATGGTAATCGGATTGGTTATTGTGGGGAATGATTTTCCCCTAGAATTTCCAAATTTGGGGGGGTAGATTCTTTCAAAAGTGAATCTTTGAGAATTCAGAAATTCAAACTGGTGGATACAAAGAAACTAGGATGTGAATAATGGTCACACGTGATCAGAGAAGAATTGAAAATAAAAGATTGAAAATTTTTGTAAAAAAAGGGATTGATCACAATTTTTCTGCACCTAGAACCCCTCAACAAATGGGTAGTGAAAGGAAAAACAGAACATTAATAGACAGGGTCCGCTGAGCATGTTCGGCAGAATACCACTCCAGATATTTTGGGACTGAGGCGTTACAGCGATGTTATGTTCTGAATAGGGTGAGATGTGAGATCTAAATTAATTTAAACACCACCTATATACTAAAAGGTGAACAACCAATTTGTCTCATTTGCATGTTTTGGTGCAAGGTTATTTCGCATAACATGACAGAAAATCCTAGCCACATGAAACAACATTTGTCCAGTATTCAGATGAATGGAATTTGATTAGGATATTCAGTTAACTTAAGCAACCAAAAGAACTTAAGCAGAAACAACAAAACATGTTGTATTTTGATAATCATGGAAATTAGAAAGCCAAAATTGTTGAAGAAGAAATTGAGGAAAAACCCAAAATTGATAGAGTTAAATTTGAAGAAATTGTGTGAAGAAATTTTTGGAAAGTGGAAAACCTTGCCTACGAGAAATTTGGATTTTCTAAAAAACCACCCAAGAAAGATTATATGGAGACCTATGACGGTGTTGAGAACTAGGCGGGATTAATAAGGAGTATCAATCAATTCAGCCTTTTATTCAACCGAATAACCCACTAATATTTGATCGTGCCTTTTGATGAATTTTGGATAATGCATGCAATGAGATAAATCAATTTGTATAAATAAAGTTGGGAATACTACAGGCCAAAGATGTCAAGTGTTGTTTGTGAACTAAGGGGTGTTCAAAAATAAAATGATACTCAGGATATCCATTAGAAAT
>NW_021319535.1:0-16000 GCF_001605985.2 Dendrobium catenatum | reverse complement strand
GTTAAAAATAATTTATTATTTAACTTTGATCATAATAAATATGGGAAAAATATTTCAAAAGAGAGAATATAGATTTCTTCCATCTATTATAGTATAAGTGCTTACACAGCTAAAAAACAAAAGAAACTTTTTAGTAGCTCCACAATTTGCATGTAATAATGATTAGGCAAAATTAAGAAATGGAGGTATCTCAAAAAACAAATCATTTTCTCCAAATTGCACATTACTCTATAACAAAAGATTAATATATAAGAATTGATCTTTTCAATATATAAGTGATATGTCTTTATTAAATTATTATATCGACAAAACATATTGATATGATACATTTGTCAATTAATGTTATTACATACAAGGTCATCATCTCATGAGATCCTCTTTTGGAAGGGGCAAATCAACATCAAAATGAGTACAATGTTTTATTTTAACTACAAAAATTAATCATATTCATATTATAAATTGTATGTGCACTAAGTACACAAAGTGAAAAATTAATTAACCTTTGATAAAAAGGGAATTATTTATTGAGTTTCTAATTGATGTTTTACATACAAAAACAACATTAAGCTTTATCTCACTACATGGAGTCAGCTACATGAAACCTTTTTTCTATAATATAATTTAAATAAATTGTATGTGCACTAAGTACACAAAATGGAAATAATTTTTGTTTGTCTCTTTATTTATTATGTGTAGAGAACAGTGTAAGCAATAAAGAGAGACAAGGAGAGAGCGAGAAAGATTGAGACGTGTACAAATTCTCCTAATTTTCATGTTGAATTTCTTAGTGTTCTGTAACTCCGGGTCATTTTCTGATTTCAAAATTTTCACATTAAATCCTAAGTCTTTTTATTTTTTCCATTTTCTCTTTCTTGTTTTTAGATGTTGTGTAGGTTATTTTCCCAACAGAATCTTGTGAAGGGAAATTTAACTTGAAACAAAAGCGCGCCTATTTATGTGAGAAAATGTTAAGTGTAAATAGAAATTTTTATGGCACTTAGTGCAATTTACAAAAATGAAGTTCGCCACAAAGATGGAAATCTAATGCTATATTGTAACATAAATTATTTTACCTTAAGTTTTAAAAGAACAAATTGAAAAAATGATTTGGGATGATTAGTTTTATCGCATGTGCATTAAATGTACGTGAATAAAAAATTAAATTAAAAAAAATATTATCAAAATTTAAATTATAGTTTCAGTTATAAAAAGTTTAAATTATTAATTTTATCCCAATAAGTAATTCTAAATATTAATTATGTTAGTGAAAAAAAGTATATTTTAACTTTGATCAAAAGAAATGTGGGAGATATATTTCAAAGAAAAGAACATACACTTTTTCCTTCTATTATAGCATAAGTGCTTACATAATCAATAGAGAAAATAGTTGAAAGACTATTCAGTATCTCCATAATTTTTTATGTAATAATCATCAAGCGAAATTAAGAAGTGAAAGTATCTGAATAAAAAATTCATTTTATCAAAATTACACTTTACTCTATAATGAAAGAGTAATACATAAAAATTCATCACTTTTCTACATAAGAAATCTATCATTATCAATTTATTATAATAACTAAACATATAAATATGATCCATTTGTCAAATCATGTAATAACATAAGCGCTAATCCCCTCATTAGTTCCTCTTTTGCAATGGGCAATCATTATTACAATGACTATATATTTTTATGTCAACAAAAAAAATTGATCATGCCCATATGCAACAACATCACAAAAATAGCTAGACTTTAGAGTAATGAGTTGATTCTACTGTTAGCTATCAACTAAAGAAAAAAAGGCTATTCATTCAGAAGATATCTAAATTAAAATCAATATTACAAGAATCCAAAATTGATTAATTAGAATTAGAATTAGTATAATTTCATAAATCTGTTGAATCTTGATTAGGTTGTTAAACCTAAGCTATTATCTCAAGGCTAACCAAGAGGGGGGGGGGGTGAATTAGAAATTAAAAAAAAAAATCTTTTAAATTTAAAAACCTTTGATACTTACTAGCAAGTTAATTAAGATTTTTTAAAAAACATTAACCACTATAAATAACTTACAGTAAATGAAATGCAGAAATTAAAAGACACAAAAATTTATAGTGGTTCGGTCAAACACGACCAATATCCACTCCCTGAAGACTCCCACTTAAGGTATTACACTATTACCAAAGCATCTCTCCTTTTGCCCCACAGCAAGGCGTAGAAGCCTTTACAAATCCTCTCTTCCACCAATCCCCAGTGCGCAGAGAACCATCATCCTTTCACTTTCTCTAAGTGTCGGTAGAGAACCGACATCTGTTCTCACCCTTCAAGTGTCGGCAGAGAACTGTCATTTGTTCACACTCTCCAAATATCAGCAGAGAATCGTCATCTATTCACACCCTACAAGTGTCGGCAGAGTACCGGATCTTCTTCAAAGATATTCTCACGAGCAACTGGAAAGACAAGGAGATGAGTGATAACCAAAATCACAAAAAGATTCTTACCTTTGAGTAATCTTGTACACCATTGACACTCCATCTGCAAGAAATCTCTCTCAAACACTCTCTCACACTCTCTCTTTCAATTTCCGTTGAAAAATCACAAAGACAAGATATTTTCATGTCAATTTTAGTGAAACTTTTATAACAAAGACAAAAAAAAAATTGTCTAGAAAATTGAAATATTCAATTTTGAGCATACACGATCGTATAGTGTGATCGTATGTTTGTACGTACAAATAGTTCAAAAATTGTTGTGTATGAACCTATTGAGAATCGGTATGAAATAATGTCTACATGATCATCATCCTATACGAACCTATTTCGTACAATACGAATAATTAAAAAAAATTTCATCTTTGTCAGGATGAAGAGGTGCCCCATAATTTCATACCATGTCTGGTATACGTCCGAGGTCGACATCATATAATACAATTAGTTACAAAATTTTCAAATTCATTGAGATGAAAAGGAACCAATCCAATTCATACCCTAGATGGCATACGTACGATGATGACATCGTACAGTACGAATCATTCAGAAATTTTTAAAGTTCATCTTGACAAAAAGTTGGGACGAAATGGGACTCGTTAAATTCGTACTATGAATGGTATATATGAATGGTATTTCGTACAATACAATATATACATAAAAAAAATATCTACTTTTTGTTCATTTGACTGCTCGTAGGGAAAAAGATTGAACAAATTGTCTCGTATGAAATGACTTCGTACAATATGATTAGTTTTAAAAAAATAAAAAATTTAAACCTCCTGCGATGTGTGTGTGCACAGTTATTCAATTACAATCAAAATCTCTCAGACTCAACAAAATAAAAATTACATACTTCATTTATAGTAAATCCTAAACTGATCTGATTTGAAGACTTCAATAATTTGGAGTATGATTTCTCTGAAATGTTAGTACTAATGAAAGAACAAAACAATGCATCCAAAATATGTTAGGAGAAATAATAATCAAAGAAAAAATATTTGAAATCCTCAAAAACATACATGTTGCAAGAATATCAACAATCAATAACTAAGTTGCAACTATCTTATTAATCTCCCTCTTTTTTATGATGGTAAAACAATTATGTTTTAAGTAAAAGTAACTACGCTAAATTTCTCCTTATCTCCCCCTAAAAGAATAAACATTTGAATATAAGGGAATTCCTTGAAGAACATACATTTTTTTCTATTTTTCACAAATGAAAAAAACACAAATAAAATGACAAAAACACAAAAACCCTATAAACTCTAAATGCTGAACACAAAGTCATCAAAACTACAAAAACACAAAAACCCTAAAAACTTTAAATGCCAAACATCATAACATCAAAACACATCAAACACACAAAAACATCAAAACACACAAACACACATCAACACCAAATAATATTACTCTCCCTTTTGACAATAAAAAAAAGAGAACAAGAAGGTTGAAATGGTAGAAGTCATATGAGAACCCTTTAGTAATTGATCTTGAAAGATATTGAAATATAATTACAATAAAAATTAAATTATCATTAGTTGAAAAATAAAGATTTAAAAGCATTTAAATTAAAATATAACATAAATAGGAAAAATTAATCAAAGTCATGAATCATTCTAGACAATTAGATAAGGAGAATTTTTGCAAAGGTGACGAAATGAAGATTAGTTAATTTTAAATTTCAATTCAAAATATAATTGAGCATTAGATTGATTTGAATTTGAAGATTAAATGATAGAGCAAAAAATAAATTCAATTGGCAACATGGCACATCTTTTTCAAATATTTGTGGCATACTTTATGCCTCTTTTTGTATTTTGGGCTAATTTTGTGCCTCTTTTCAATTTGTGAACCATTGTGCATTCTTTTGATTTTTATACACATAGTACATTTCTTTTTTATACCCCTTTTTTAAAATGATCTGTCCAAAATAAATAATCTAAAAAATCAAATTTCTCTAATTACAAAGATAATTATATTGAGAAGAGAAATAAAAAAATAATAAGACATCAAAATTGCAATAATAATATTTAAATTTTATTTACCTAAAAAGAACATGAGATTGTTATCCTTAACTTGAACGAGTTATAAATTAACTTAAAACTTTTGAAAAATTATATTTCATAATGAAATTAATTTTTGCATTGCAAATTAATTTATAACACTTTTAGATTAATTAAGACAAGATTATCATATAGGCAAACTTTTTTTTAAACAACGAACAAAAGCAACTAAACAAAACAAGACATTTTTTTATTGATATCTATTTAAAGATCAAATACATTGAAGCACTTTTGATATCAATTCATAATAGTAAAGACAACATAACACAATAATAACAACATAAAATCTAAAGAATGACTGGTACATAAAGCATTTAAAACATCACTAAGATCATCACATTTGGAGAGAACAATCAAAAAGAACACAAAAGAAGTACATATAGAACTCTGAGGGACTCTGATATAGAGAAGGAGGCTGGTTGAGGATAGAGAAATAGCTATTCATCATAGCTATATTAATATTCACCGAGTCAAACTGACCTCAGATCCAACTCATGTCTTGATGGTACTGTGCATCGTACTGATTTAGGTAAGTCTTGATTTGATCAAAGCATTGATCGAAATTACTCTCCAACTGGTCAAAGCATTGGACCATCTCCTAAAAGTTTGGTCCATAAGCAGGTACAGGTGCCCCCCATTATTCCTTAGTATCTTCACTAGAATTATCATTCTTTCCAAAAATAGTGCTCGAAAAGAGTTGGTAAAGTAGATTGGCAACTAAGTCGGAACATCATGATGAAAAGGGTTGTACTTCTTTTCTAAGATATAGGTCACTAAATATCCTAGAGCAATATTTTTCTTCTCCTATGAGAAATAAAAAAAAAATTGAAAGATTCTGAATGTAATCTAAAATAAGTTGGGCTTTATCAATTGGTTATCAAGTCATGATCAGATAGGTAACTATGGACAGAAGAAGAGTAATGTTTATACGATCACCAGCCTTAGGTATGATAGAGTTCTAAGGACATGCTGAATAACCCTGGCATATTAATTTAAGGTATAGACCTTAGCCAAGTGACCAACTTGAGTAACACCTCTAAGAGTTTTATTTATTTTTGACAATCCAAAGTCAGATTTGGAGGTCATTGTGTGTGCTCTAATTCTTTGAGCCCTTAATTGCAAAAAAGCTCCAAGATCTTCCTTAGTGATTTCTACCCATTTCTTTTCAATAAAATATCTTATCCTACTTTCATCCTCACTAAAGCTCAAGTTCTCCAATAAGTAGTGAAAGGTCTCCTTACGATAGTAATGGATCAAAGTTAAAATAAAGGTGAATTTAGTTTAAGCAAAAAGGGGCATGACTTGAAAGTGGATATCTTCTTAAATTAAGATTTTAGACGAATGTATTTTTGCAGCGACAAACTTATAAAAGGAAACCTCATTTACTCTAGATAAAAGTTTTCATCTCCACTCCTAGAAGATGAACCCTTAGAAACTCTATCGTGCTTGCTAGAACTGTCCATTTTTAAGAGGAGAAGGATTGAAAGAGGCTATTGAACTGAATGAAAAATGAATTATATAGCCCTCCTATTTAAAGAAAAATGATCATTTGCACGTATGAAAATTTATTTATATAGTACGATAAGTATTTCACAGATGAAGAAAATAATTTTGTTTGTACAAATGAATACGTTCAAAATGAAATGACTTTTTGTAATCACGTTAGTTACAAAGCATCCTTTCATATAGTCTTTTTGACCAAACTATCGCACATATAAATAGGTGTTTCTTCGAGATAATCTATTATTTAAGATCATTTTAATGATGGTTAGGTTCATCCCCCATATTGAATGATACATGGTTTGTATGTACAAAAAAAGTTTTATACGTACAATCAGTTATAATAGTTGATTCTACCAGGATAACGGTCTACATACGTACAGACAAATGAATACAAATTATCCAGAATGATATAGATATCATACGATATAAAAAGTATTAGAAAATGAGAACTTTATATATTCAATCCAAAACAATAATTGATATGCTACAGAATTTGTATAGGAAGAAAATAATTTCATATATTACGAATAGAACACTTAGAAAATTCAGCACAAATGTTCAAAAATAGGAATTTTGATATGTGATAATATGTCAAAATCACACAAAATATAAAATGAAACAAAAATCTAAAAACAAAAAAAAAACATTGAAACCACAAAAGGAAAATACATTGAAACTTATTAAGTTTATAGAGAATTTTGTTTAAGAATTAAGATCGATCACACCTAGCCGTATTCTTAATGTGCTTAAAGTATCAAAAGCTAGTGGTTTTGTAAAAAGATCTGCAAGTTTATTTTCAGTAGAAATATGGTTCAATTTAATTTCTCCTTTGGATACATGATCCCTACTGAAATGATGCCTTATGTCTGTATGTTTGGTTCTAGAATATTGAGTAGGATTTTTTGAAATGCAAATGGCAGTAGTGTTATCACAATAAATTGGAATTATGCATATAGTAAATCCTAAATAAATCAATTGTTACTTCAACCAAAGAACTTGAGCCACATAACTTTCTAAGGAAATGTATTTAGCTTCAGCAGTAGATAGGGCTACAAAATTCTATTTTCTACTGCACTAAGAAACTAAAGAATTTCCTATAAATTGACAAGTTCCAGATGTACTCTTTCGATCAATCTTATAACCAACAAAGTCTAAATTTGAATATCCAATAATTTCAAATGAAGATGTATACTTAGGATATAAAATCCCTAAGTTCTAAGTTCCCAAGAGATATCTTAAAATCCTTTTTACTGCTTTTAAATGTGATTCTTTTAGAACCAATTGAAATCTAGCACACAAACAAACACTGAACATAATATCAGGTTGGCTACCTGTCTAATAAAGCAAAGATCTAGTAATTCCTCTATATTTCTTTTAATCAACTGATTTTCCCTTAGGTTCGTTATCCAACTAAACTGAGGAACTTATAGGTGTACTAACTGGCTTAGCATTATCCATTTCATATTTCTTAAGGATGTCCTTAACATACTTTGACTGGCTAAGAAATATTTCCTCCTAAATTTGCTTAATGCTAAAACTTAGAAAGTAACTAAGATCTCCCATTAGACTAATCTCAAAATCATGACAAACATTTTTATTTGTAGATCCAAAAATGATATCATCAATATAAATTTATACAATGAGTATATCGTCTCCCAATTTCTTCAAAAAGAGACTTATGTCCACACTTCTTTTTTCAAAAGATCTCTCAGGTAGGAAAGTGTTCATCCTCTCATACCAAGCCCTAGGTGCCTATTTCAATCCATATAATGCCTTTATCTATTTGAAAACATGATTTGGGTATTTTGAATTTCCAAAACATGGAGGTTGTTTAACATAAATATCCACTTATATCACCCCATTTAAGAAAGTACTTTTAACATCCATTTGATACAATTTAAATCCTCTAAAAAAGACAAAGGTTAACAAATTGCAAATTGCTTTAAGTCTCACTACTGGGCAAAAGTCTCCTCAAAATCAATATATTCAATTTGATTATACCCCTTAGTAACCAATCTTTCCTTATTTTTAACAATAACTCCAGATTCATTCATTTTATTTTTAAATACTTAGTTCGAACTATACTTTAATTCTTTGGCCTTGCAATTAATTTATAAACATCATTCCTTACAAACAAATTTAATTCTTCTTGAATTGCCAAAATCAAAAATTCATCCGATAGTGCTTGATTTACATTTGTGAGTTTTATTGTTGAAATAAAGGAAGACTGATTAACTTCTTTTCTAATTCCATGCCTAGTCCTAACACCCTCACTAGGTTCACCTAAAATCAATTCCTTATGGTGGTTCATATAAAATTTCAAATCTCTAGGAAAAGTGTTTTCTATCTCCAAATTTTCATCAAAATTAATTTTCTCAATCTTTTGGGAGTTATTTTCTATTTCATCCTCTTCTAAAATTCCAGATTCATCAAGTACAACACGTAAGTCTCCTCAACTACCAAACTTCTTTTGTTAAATATTCTATACGATTTTTCAACACTAGAGTATCCAAGAAAAATTACTTCATCTGATTTTGGATCAAATTTTTCTAAGGAAGATTTTCTATTATTATGTATAAACACCTTATATCCAAAAACATGCAAATAAAATAAATTAGGTGTTCTCCCCTTAAGAAGATGATAGGATGTTTTATTTAATTTCAATCTAATGTTCACCTTATTAAGAATATAACTTGCAGTACTAACTACTTTAGCCAAAAAATATTTTGGAAGTGAATATTCAGCCAACATAGCTCTAACAGCTTCAATTAATATGATGTTCTTTCTTTCGAAAACCCTATTCTGGTGAGGGGTCCTAGGAGTAGAAAAATTATGATCAATTCCTTTTTTCTTACAAAAATCTTCAAATTTTTCATTTTCAAATTCTCCTCCGTGATCACTTTGAATATTTAAAATTTTACACTTTAATTTCCTCTAAATCAAAGTCAAAAAATCTCTAAACTCCTCAAATGATTAACATTTATGAAATAATAATTTAACCCATGTGAATCTTGAGAAGTCGTTAGCTATCACAAATCCGTATACCTTCCCTCCTAGACTAATTGTCCTAACCGGTCCCAAAAGATCCATATGAAAAATCTCCTTTGGTTTTCTAGTTCTATGATCCTTATTCGAATGAAAAGAGGACTTTACCTATTTTCTAATTGACATGCATCGCAAAGGTGATCGCTAGTAAAGTCTAGTTTTGGTATACCTCTAACTAAATCTTTTTGGGTAATTTTTTTAAGGTTTTCTTGTTATCGTGATAAAGTCTCCTATGCCATAACCATGATTCATCAGAAAAAATTTTCAAATAAAAAGCATTAAGAGTTTGAATATAATTCAAATCTAGCATATAAACATTATTTACCCTTATTCGATGCAAAACATCATTTCCATTTAGGCTTAATATGCAGTTAGTGGGAAAAAATTTTACATTATACCCTTTATCACATAACTGACTAATACTTAACAAATTATGATTTAAGCTTTCAACATGCAAAACATTCTCTTTGAAAAAATTTTGAAGGTTTCCGATCATATATGTTTCAACCACTTTCTTAGTTGTGTTATCTCCCAATACAACCCTTCCTCCATTCCTGACTTCCAACGATAAGAATTGTTTAGTATATCTAGTCATATGCTTTGAACAATTGCTTTCTAGGTTCCAAATGCTCTCACAAGGCCTTGTCTGAGAGCGTTCTTACAAAATAATCAAATGTTAGACTTGGTAACCCAAACAAGTTTGGGTTTTCCTTTTGGCAAAATAAAACTAGATGCATGTATCATATAACTAAGTTTATGCATCTTAGGTCTCCACACTAAATGAGTTTTTTTATCTAAAGTACAAGTATGTGAAATAAGTCCAATCATCCCACAAGAATAGAATTTAGCTAAAGGAAATGGATTTCTCAATCTTTTATAATAAATCTGTCTCTTCCTAGGTTTTAACATTTTTGACCTCAAAATAAGATTACTAAAATCTTCAAGTGTTGGGGATTTATTATTTTCTTAAAGAGCTTGCACTTTCAATTTAATAAATGTTTTTAAATCTTCTAACACTTTCTTGTCAAAATTCAAATAGTGCTATCTACTCTAAGATTCATCTTTAAAATTTTTGAATTCTTTTTCCAATTTAGCATAGGATGATTTAAAAGATCATTCTTTTTATTCAAGTCATCGAATTCATCAAATAAGCTCATGTTGTTGTTATCTATCAATGCATGATCTTTCCTAAAGATTTCATGCTCTTTTTACAATTCTTGCATTTCTAAGTTTAGACTAGCATGCATTTTCTTAAGTTTTTATATGCATCATGAATTCTTTTAGAAACCTCTATCAATTCATTATAGGTTAAGTCACATACCTCTTCTTGATCTGACTGATCAAGATTATTGACAATTAAATATAGGTTTTTGACTTCCTCTTCCTTTTCTATTTCTGACAAATCTGAAGCTGAGTATGCCCAAAAAGCTCTCTAAATTTTCTTCTTGCTCTCTCACATTTGCATTCCTTTCTACCTTCTCGTTGCTAGGAGTAGCTTTTAGATTTGGGCAATCCAATTTTATATGTCCAGGTTTCCTGCATTTATAACAAATCACATTAGTAGAAACTTTAACATTTTTATTGAACTTACCTCTGTTTCACTGCTGGCATCTGCTCTGCTTCCTTTTAAGAAAACTTTTAAATTACCTACTCATTAATGCATTGTCGTCCTCATCCTCAGGTTGTGACTGATCACTCTCTTTTTCCTCCTCTTTCAGAGCCATATTCTTCTCCTTTCACTATTCACCTGCATCAATCTTTCTTTGACTCACTCCTTTCTCATAAGCAATAGTGATACAAGAAGAATATCAATAGAGTAAACATTTAAATCTTTAGGCTCTGTAATAGCAGTTATTTTAGCATCATAAGTAGCAGGCAAACAATGAAGCATTTTATTAACCATTTCAACATTCGTTAGTTTCCTACCTAATACATACAAAGAAGTGATTATATGATTGAATCTTGTATACATATCAAAAAATGGATTCATTGGGTTTCATGCGAAATAATTCATAGTCATGTAACAAGATATTTAATCAAGATTGCTTTACTTCATTAGTCCCTTCATAAGTAATACAAATGCTATCCCATATATCCTTTCCACTTTTATAAGTGAAAACTCACATGTAATCTTCTTACTTAAGTGCAAAAAAGAATCTATTTAGACATTTTGTATTTAGTTATGTTAAGTCACATTTTTTTACAGTCCAGTCAGCAAAGGGTGTTTCAACTCTAATTCCATCAACAAATCTAGTTGGCCTAGTATACCCATCTTAAACTAGGATCCAGATCCGATAATCTAATGATTGCAAAAATATAGACATGCGTGTTTTCCAAAAATTCAAAAGAATATTGTCAAATAACGGAGGTCTAGTGATCAAATACCCTTCATATGTGTTTTGTTTTCCAAAAGTAGCCATTCTGATTTTTTAAAAATTAGTCTAAATTTATGGTTTTTAAATAAAGCTCTGATATCACTTCTTAAATCTTGATTAGGTTGTTAAACCTAAGCTATTGTCCTAAGGCTAACCATGAGGGGGTGAATTAGTAATTTAAAAAAAAAATCTCTTGTATTTTTTTTAATTTGAAAACCTTTGATACTTAGTAGCAAGTTAATTAAGATTTTAAAAACAAATTTTTTAAACACACTAAATAAGTTGCAGTAAATGAAATGCATAAATTAAAAGATCCAAAAATCTATAAGAGTTTTGTCAAAAACGACCTACATCCACTCTCCAAAAACTCCCTCTTCAGGTATTGCACTATTACCAAAGTGTCTCTCCTTTTTCCCCCGCAGTAAGGCAAAGAAGCCTTTACAAATCCTCTCTTCCACCAATCCCCGGTGTGGTAGAGAACAGTCATCCTTTCACACTCTCCAAGTGTCAGCAGAGAACTGTCGTCTATTCACACCGTCCAAATGTCGGCAGAAAACTGTCATTTGTTCATGCTCTCCAAGTGTTGACAGAGAACCATCATCTGTTCACACCCTCCAAGTATCGGTAGTCCCAGATCTTCTTGAAAGATCTTCTCATGAGCAACTAGAAAGGCAAGAAAAAGAGTGATAACCAAAATCAGAAAGAGATCCTTAACTTTGAGTAATCTTGTGAGCCCTTCACACTCCACTTGCAAGAAATCTCTCTCAAATACTCTTTCACTCTCTCTCTTTCAAATGCCCTTGAAAAATCATGAAGATAAGACATTTTCACATTAATTTTAGTGGACATTTTATACCCAAGACACAAAAAACCGTCAAGAAAATTGAAATTATCAATTTTGAGCGTACACGATCATATGTTTGCACGTACGAACAATTAAAAAACTATTGTATACAAACCTATTGTTAAACAATACAAAATAATTCATACACGATCATTATCTTGTACGAATCTAGATCGTACGGTACGAACAGTTAGAAAATTTTTCATCTTCATCGGGATGAAGAGGCACCCCATAATTTTGTACCCTATATGGCATACGTATGATGTCGACATCATACGTTAAGATTAGTATGAAATTTTCAAGTTCGTCAGGATGAAAAGGGACCCGTCCATTTTATACCCTAGACAGCGTGTGTACGATGATGACATCATACGGTATGAACCGTTTAGAATTTTTCAAGTTTGTTTGGACAAAAATTTGATACAAAAAGGGACCCATTAAATTCATACTCTAGAAGGTATATATAAATTGTATTTCATACAGTACGATATGCACTTACAAAAATTTCTACTTTATATTTGTTTGACAGCTCGTAGTGAAAATGACTGAACAAATCGTCATGTATGAAATAACTTCATACAGTACGATTATTTTTAAAAAATTGCTAATTTTAAACTCTCCCCATATGTGTGTGTGCATAGTTACTCAATTATAATCACACTCTCTCAGACTGAATAAAATGAAAATTACAAACTTGATTTATAATAAATCCTAAACTGATCTGAATTGAACTATTTAACAATCCAGAGTATGATTTAAGTGAAATGTTAGTACACATGAAACAGCAAAATATTGCATCCAAAATATGTTAGGAGAAATAATAATCAAAATAATAATATTTGGAATCATCAAAAACATACATGTTGCATGAATATCAATAATCAAGAACTAAGTTGCAACTGTCTCAACAAAATCAACTACAAAGAAATCATAATCTAAATGCCTAAGAAAAATATTCATATATATATATATATATATATATATTAAGGGAAACTCATAGAGGGGCCTACGTGTTATTTAGAAAAAATAATAATTACATGGTCCTTAAAAGGAACTCAAGCTCATTACTACTCAAATGAGCTACAAAAAGAAAAATAAAAAAACCTAAGAGCTCGAGTTCTCTACTAATCAAAAATAGAAAAGAAACTAGGTAGATTCTAAGGTGCACAACAACGAGCACCTAAAAAATGTCTAGTGACAAAAAATAACAATCAGATCCAGCTTCCCCACCAACAAATCATCTCAACGATCACCTGCACTAAACACATTCTATAAAATAGGAAATGACACAGAAAAAATAAGAATAGAAATAATAGTAATTGATAATAGGATGAAAATTGTTATAATAAAACCAATAACCACCATCCGATAGGCAAATAGGACAATGGGGAAACCACCCCATAATCCACAAATTATGATAGCCCAAGCTAGTATTAAGAACAACTAAAGTACCAAGGAAACCTAGGCTCCATACAAATCTAATAGCACCAGCACCCCAACTTAAACGACCCCAACAAAACCAACAAGGGTTAGTGATAACAACAAAAACATAGTCCCAGATAAACAAATGAGCCACATCATAGAACACCTAGGAATAAGGCAATAACCCCATACCAGGCAACCCTTTAGTCCAAGAAATGGACACCCTATAGCCATCCAAATGTATAAATCAAACCCCTAAAATAGAGAAGGAGATGAGAAACCCAAAATTACTACAAACAGATGTAAAAAACTCCTACCAGGATAAGGAAACAACAAAATGAACCCAGAAACCATGCTGCGGGCCCAGCCACCCAACACACATCAGGTAGCAAAAATAGATAAGCTAGTAATAGCATAACCAGAACGCCAGCACTAAACCAACACCAAAAGCACCATTAAAAATTAACATAAGGTAAACCAATCTTATCCAATATTAAAAGACCTTTCAAAGGAACAAGAATGTTAGAAATCAAGAATTCTTCAATAGAGTCTAAGCCACACCCCCACGTTGCCAACTTATAAGCACAAGTATTACCTTCCTTAAGAACAATAGAAAAGGAATAGTTCAAAAGGTTCACTAAGTTCTTAATGTTCCTCCTCATATAAAATAAGGAAGAAGAACAAACCGTATCATCCACAATGTTAAAAGGCTAAAAACAGTAATTAGAACCAACCTCAATAACAATATTAGTAAGAAGATGAAAGAAACAAAGTCTTAGGCAATGGAGAATAGTAAAGGTAATAGAAAGGCTGACATCACAATTAAGTAAAGGACTAGAAAAACCCAAAATAAAATTACAATGAGGATCTCTGATGACACCACCATATTCCACATTAGAATTCATGCTAACACGGTCAACATTCAGCTTATAAGAGTTTAGAGAGGGCTTAGTCTAATAAATAAACCTACGATCTTTAGGAAGATTATCTACCTCTAAATTAATACCTAAATCAGCAGCAGTAAAGAAATAATTTTTAATGTTCTTGAGAGAAAGTAAAATAGCTGAATAAAGAGCCCCAATCTTATCTTTAACATTTTGGATAATTCTATAATGGTTCATAATCTCACCATGGAAAAGAGAATTATTTCTATCCAACCATAAAAACAAAAGGATAAGGGAAGGAATGAAATTTTTGATATGACCTTTAGACTTAAAAAAAAAACAACAGTTAAGCAAAGCTTTAATAGAAGCATTAGCATTAAAGCAATTTAAATAAAAAATGTCATCAAAGTAAGTCAAAGTTTTGACAGCTAAAGGACTAGAAAAAAATACATGATGCATATTATCCATATGATTACAACTTTAGCACTTAGATAGAAGGATAAAGCCTCTTTTAATCAAATTATCATATGTGGGAATAAACTTGTGTAAAATTCTTAAAACAAAAATACAAATCTTGTTGGGAATACTTTTATGCCAAATCATATAAAAAATCTTGGAAACCTCATGCTTAGGTCCAAAGGCGTGCCAAGCATCCTTTAATATAAAGCTATCATCTTTAAGAAAACACATAATTGAACATCATTAGAGTTAGTATTCAGAGGGAGCTCCAAAATTTGCCGAATAATACAATCACGAAGAAAACTAGAGAGTTTCTCAATATCCTAAAAATTATCAATTAAAAAAATAATTCACCTTCACAATCTCATGGGAGGAAGTATTAGTAACAGAGTCAATTGATAGCCCCCCCAACCAATGATTCTGCCAAAAGAAAGTATTACCACCACCAAGGCCCCAAAAAATAAAAGGCTCAACATCCCTGTTTTGATTAAAAATATATATATTTAAGTATATATAGTTTTGAAAAATATTTAATTATCTTTGGGAAGATTAAATTTTAAATTTTAATTCTGTAATGGAACTTAGGATTAGGAATGATATATCATCTCAAAAAGGCGAAGATATCATTCACTAATTGGTTCATATTACAAAACTTTAACGTTATCCTTATTATCGTAGTCAAATCCAAGAGGAATCATATTTGACCTCGAAAGATCAAAATAAGATTTAATCGAGTATTTGGCTAAGCTAATATGGATTGAAGATCAATAATTTCATAATCAAAATTATGATAATAATTGATATATCTCTCCAAAGGAAGAAAATATCAATCATTATCGACAGTTTGAAAATGACGATAATGATCATTGGATTTTTCCAAAAATAATTAATTAAAGATTTTTTAAAAATTTCAATTTCGAA
>NW_021319534.1:19209-22267 GCF_001605985.2 Dendrobium catenatum | reverse complement strand
CAAAGTTTAGTCAGAACAGGTGGGGGTTCAAGGGAGAAATTAAAGAGCGGAATAGCGGCAGAGATGAAGCGAACTCCAGCAGCCGAATGAAGACCACCGAGACTGCTCAAGTTGTCAAGAAGCCGAGTAACACCCCAAATTATCCTGCCAGAAAGTGTTTCAAATGCCACGGTTTTGGACACATTGCTTCCAATTGTCCTAATCGGCATGTAATTACTCTTCTAGAAGATGGCGAAGGCGAAGAGACCGAAGGCTATGGGGAAGATTCGGCTGGACCTGTTGCTGAGGAGCAGTCGGTTCCTACTATTCTTTCTGCTGATGAAGGGCCAATGCTGGTTATCCAACGTCTACTCAAAAATCAGAAGGAAGAGCTATTACAACGGCATAATCTTTTTCGGACCCGCTGTACAGTGCAGGGCAAGGTATGCCAAGTCATCGTGGATAGCGGAAGTTGCGAGAATGTGGCTTCAAGCTCGATGATTGATAAACTACAGTTGAAGACAGAAGAGCACCCACATCCTTATAAATTGGCATGGATTCAGAAGGATAATGTGGTCCGGGTCACAAAGAGGTGCTTAGTTAATTTTTCTATCGGTAAATATCGGGACCAACTATGGTGTGATGTGGTGCCGATGGACGCCTGCCATTTACTCTTAGGGAGGCCTTGGCAGAATGATCGCCAAACTATTCATGATGGAGCTAAGAATACTTATACATTCAGTTATAATGGCTGTTCAATGGTGTTAGTCCCATTGGAGGAAGAACTCGCGTCCAAATCCACGGAGGACCTGTTGATCAGCTACTCACAATGCCGCAAAGCTTTGCAGGAGACCACCACAAGTTATTTGATAATGCCAAAGGAGATAGTTTCCTCTGAGGTTGTGAGTCACCCGTGCCTACAGAAACTCTTACAAGAGTTTCAAGATGTTTTTCCGGAAGAAATTCCTGATGGTCTGCCTCCCGAACGAGATATTCAGCATGAGATTGAGTAAGTGCCAGGTGCTATGCTACCCAACCGGCCCCCTTACAGACTTAGGCCAGATGAATATGAAATATTACAGCAACAGATAGAGGAACTGTTATCAAAAGGCTTTATTAGGCCCAGTGTAAGTCCTTGCGCTGTGCCGGTACTGCTGGTTCCGAAGAAAGATGGGTCTTATAGGATGTGCATGGACAGCAGAGCGATTAATAAGATCACTGTTCGGTATCGATTTCCGATTCCACGCATAGACGACCTTTTTGATCAGTTACACGGCGCCAAAGTATTTTCAAAAATCGACTTGAGGAGCGGATATCATCAGATACGACTGCGAGTTGGGGACGAGTGGAAGACTGCTTTCAAGGTTCGGGATGGATTATATGAGTGGACAGTAATGCCATTCGGGCTGTCTAATGCCCCAAGCACCTTCATGAGGCTCATCAATCAAGTATTCCATCCGTTTCTATGTAAGTTTGTGGTTGTTTATTTTGATGATATATTAATTTTCAGTGAAAATCTGGAGGAGCATATACAGCATCTGCGGTTAGTACTCTGCAAGTTGCGGGAACAGAAGTTGTTTGGCCATCTTGGGAAGTGCCAATTCCTGGACAGTAAGATCGAGTTTCTTGGCTTTGTGATCTCGGCTAAAGGCATTGAAGCCGATCCAAGAAAGATTGAGGCAATTGTGAATTGGCCGGTTCCGCAGTCGTTTACGGAGGTCCGAAGGTTTCATGGGCTGGCCTCTTTCTACCGAAGATTTATCAAGAGCTTCAGCTCTATAGCTGCTCCAATTACTGAAGTCCTGAAGATGGAATCATTTCTTTGGACAAGTAGCGCCCAAAACAGCTTTGAACTCCTGAAGAATACAATGACAGCTGCACCTGTATTAAGTCTACCAGATTCCAAGAAGGTATTTGAGGTAGAATGTGATGCTTCCAACGTGGGAATAGGCGCTGTTTTGAGTCAAGACGGGCATCCCATAGCCTACTTCAGTGAGAAACTAAATGAGGCTCGGCAAAAATATTCTACGTATGACAAAGAATTTTACGCCATAGTCAGAGCTTTGCACCATTGGAACCATTATTTGTTGGCCAAAGATTTCATCCTGTACACGGACCATGAGGCTCTCCGCTTTCTAAACAGTCAGAAGAAGCTGAAAGGTAGGCATGCGACGTGGTCGGAGTTCCTGGCGGCGTTCAATTTTGTGCTAAAGCATAAGGCAGGACATTTGAACCGTGCGGCTGATGCTTTGAGCCGTTGTCACTTGTTGCTACAAACAATCCAGACTAAAGTTGTGGGAATGGAAGCCTTTAAAAGCCTGTATTCAACGGATGAGGACTTCCAAGTAATGTGGAATAAATGTCTATCCCAACCCCATAAACTTTTTCATATCAAGGAGGGATTTCTGTTTTTTGGTCATTGTCTCTGTATACCCAGGTGCTCTACACGGTTAGCCATTATTAGCGAGTGCCATGATGGGGGTTTGATGGGGCATTTCGGGAGAGACAAAACCGTGAGCCTAATTCGAGAAAAATTTTACTGGCCATTATTATCCAGGGATGTTGGAAGGTATGTACAGGGGTGCCGTGTATGCCGACTAGCCAAGACCCAAGGTACCAATGCTGGCCTGTATTCACCATTGCCCGTTCCTAAAGCGCCTTGGGAAGATGTCAGCCTTGATTTTGTGCTGGGACTGCCCCATACTCAGCGTAACAAAGACTCGATCATGGTGGTGGTAGATCGATTTTCAAAGATGGCGCATTTTATAGCTTGCCACAAGACTTTGGACGCGAGTCACATTGCTGATTTATACGTCAGGGAGATAGTAAGATTGCATGGCATTCCGTTGACTATTACGTCCGATAGAGACGTAAAATTCATGAGTTATTTCTGGAAGACCTTGTGGGGAAAATTGGGAACCCGCCTGCAGTACAGTTCAGCTGCTCATACGCAAACGGATGGGCAAACGGAAGTCGTCAATCGCAGCCTGGGTAATTTGCTAAGATGCTTCGTGGGAAAAAATATTAAGCAGTGGGATTTAAGATTAGCTCAAATTGAGTTTGCCTTCAATCGCTCGGT
>NW_021319534.1:11371-19109 GCF_001605985.2 Dendrobium catenatum | reverse complement strand
ACTGCGGAAGTGGGGGGTGCAATCGATGGGGTTTACTGTTGTGGAGGAAAAGATCCAAAGACGATTGCTGCGAAGGAGGCGATTCGGCAGTACGGAATGCATCCTTTGGGCTACGCTTCGGTGAGCCCGTACTTGGAGGTTTTATTTTCTAAATTTTTAGCGTTTTCTTAGACTTTTGATGGCCGAGATAAGAAGAGTATTTTTCATCTTGCCAAGAACTCATTTTCACGTAGGAGTGTCCCTTCTAGGGGTGGCATAACCATTGCTGGCCAAACAAATGCGGCAGCTCATGTGAACTGATGGATAATATATTCTACTATTTATGTTATTGCAGTTGATTGTAGAAAGATTGATTGTTTTTTTAAGATCTATGAAGTGGAGCACATAACTAGGTTTAGATTGCTTATATCAAAATGAGTAACTTTCTTAAAATTTGCTAGGCCAAAGTGGATAATATCTCGATAGTTTAAAGTTTTGTTGGTACAAATTATATCATAACAATATCCTAGATGAAAGATGGGAACTAAGTGTTATGGAAGGCAAAGTGCTACATCGTGGCATCCACCTCTTGAACCATTTGAGTCAAAGTGCTACATAGTAGGAGTCACATCTTAAATATGTCGAAATCTCCTTGAAATCATATGCAGTGAATGATACTTGGCTATCTATAAAGCCATCTACAAGAATCTTAGTTCCTAAGGGATATTGTAATATATATTATATACAATGAAACGAAATTCTTAAATATTGAGGCACATTTTGCTATAATAGCTTGAGTTTTGTCAAGAATTCTAAGATTAAGTTTGCTCATAGTAAAGTATTTGGATGGTGATCTCCTCGGGATGTTATATTAAGAGGATGCCTATCAGGCCAAAGTAGACAATATATTAATGTTATAAATTCCAAGTTGTTACAATAAACCCCACCCTCTTATTCAAACTTTGCCTATCAAGCAAATAAGATGGTTAAGATGAGCATCAAGAGTAAGTATTTGATTACTTCAATTCTCTCAGTTGTTTGTGGAAAAGTCAATCTTAACTAGAGTGCCCCTTCTATCATCATCGTAACATTTGTCAATGGAACAAATGTGTTCATTAAGGTGAGCATAGCAAGCATATATTTGATTAGTTTTTGCGGTTAATTGTAAAGATGTATTGCTTTGATCTCCCTTTATCACTTCATAGATTGAATTTTTTATTTCTCAAATGTTCTTCTTAGACCTAGATGCAATTATAGACATTATTGGCAATGTTGAGTGAAGGAAATCATCTATAACTCCAATCCTACCTGGATATATTAAATTCTAGTTTATGATGGGATTTGACCAACCCTTGGATTGAACAACATCAAAATTTAGCCAAACTAAACGGTTATGTGTATTTGGGTTAAAACCTTGCTACATTGCACTTACATATGAATACAAAATATCCTAGGTGCGCTCAACAAAGATGAGAAGGCGTTTAAGAGTTAACTAGAAGAGGTTCTTCTATTTCAACCATATGAATGATTTGAAGAAGTGCAAAGTATGCTAGGTTTGATGCGTCTGATGGTGTTTTTTATTGGCATATAAAAGAATTTTATTTTCTTATAGAAATATTTTTTCTCATAGAAAAATAGGTAGGCCAAGGTGCAGTGACTTGTTATTTGGAGAAGATAATCGCTTATAGTTCACAAAAGCATCATGGATTACTAATACAGACCTTTTTCTATACTATTTTTTACTTGTATGGAATGAATTTTCTTTTGCTAATTCTCATAATAATTATTTGAATGCTCAAAATTTAGGACTGTCTTTTATGCAGGATGTCATAGGATTTAAAATCTTATGAAACGATCCAAAGTGAAACGTACAAAATCTTGTGAACAAGATCAGATTTGCAGTTGCAAGAATTTAATTTAGACAATTATTCATCATTTTGGATGAAAGCTAGAGAATAGAGGTACACAAAAATGATAAGTTATAATAGAAACTTCATATAGAAATTTAGGAGCATAAAACAATTGTTCAATTTGAAACATAGTGTAAAAAAAAATCAAAAATCAAACTCTACCAGCATTCACTCAAACAATTTTGAGACTTGATTCTATCGTGATTTAATTGCTTGTTCTTGCCAGGAGATTTTGATTTACATCTCCGTTTGTTATTATCTTTATATCATTGTTTTGATACCTTCTCATATTGCTAATATTTAAAACAGAAGAAAATATATTTTCATTTTTCCTCGTTATTTGATATCCTCAATGAGGAGGAAAGCGCTAACATCATTAAGCTTCATATCACAGGATCCATAAGAACTATTGATGGCTGTTACAAAACCATCCTAGCTCTTGGATAGTGATGGGAGCAAGCTGAAGGCTTGGATTTCAGCTTCAAACTTGATGTTTATGGAGCTCAAATAATTTCATAATTGAGTTGAATTTATTGTTATGATTTAGTGATTGAAGCTTAATTTCTCACTAAGATTAAAAAAAATGTGCATTATATGTATTTTGTTGACTAGGGGGGGCTATTCATACATACCAGAGAGCATTTTCATGACTCCAGCTATTGTGGTCTCGTTGAAGATTTAAACTTCATGCCAAGGGATCAACGAATGCTCCCCGAGTTTATTTCTATCAGTTCTCACCCTTCTTGGTAGATTGACTTCAACTTTACTCCCTTCTACGATTAGAGTGTTTTGTCTGGTAGAAATAGTCTTTCAAAAACTGAAGTTTTGACCACTAAACTTCCGATTTTCTTCTTCTCGCCTTCCGTGTTCAGACTCAGATACTTTTTGTACTAATACTTTGATACTAGTTGTAATTTTAAGCAAAAAATCAGACAAAGATGTGAGAACAAACACAACTAAGATCACAAACTTAAGGCACAAGTTTATTATTTGGTGAAATTCGCTTAAGTCCATCGTCACACAAACATCAAATATTTTATGAAAATTCAAATGAGAGTTACATTAAGGATTTCATCTCATATAAAATTGGATATAAGGATATAGATAACGGTTTATTTCCATGAATAACTACTAGTATGATGGCTAGATGTAGATAGAAAGGCGTTATTGTTTTGATTACTCTTCCTTTTTCTACTGTAAGAGTACAAATGAGCTTCATCTTGCCGTGACTGAAAACTCGCTTCCCTTTTTTAATGGAACTAAAATTAGCAATACATCCTTCTTGTAGAGAAATAAATGATATCCCTAATGCCAACGCCAGAAAAAAAAACTATTCTCTTGGCAACCTCTCCTCCCTCTCTCTTCCTTTTCTCACTTGTTGGTTGTGGTTTTGTGACAATAAATCTTTCTTTTTAGGGCTTATGTTGATACTAATGAATGAGTTTGAATTCAATTTGTTATAAAATATCAGAAGTTATTCACGATCTTGTAATGTGAATCCAGTTTTTGAGCTTGACTTAACAGTCAACTTGACGTGTTCATGGTTGAACTGGTCGAATCTGCTGATCCGATCCAGTTTTCAAAATGAAAGTTCAATTTGTGGGTGTTAGAACACTTGAACTACAATAGCACACCAAGAGGGGAGGTGAATTGGTGTTTCAAAAAATTTCTTTTTAAAAATACTTTTTGAAAAAACTTAATACCAAATTCAAAACTTAAGTTAAAAAATAGATCTTGTAATGCGGAAGCTAATGATATGAAATATCAAATGCAATTTATTTTTTGTTTTGTTTTTATAGAAAAATAAATATGATTTTTTTTTCTTCTTTTTGTTTTCAAATTTTTATTTTCCTTTTCTAACAAAAACTAAATCCAAACGATTCTCAAACCTCAATGTTCTCAACTCTGATTCGCATGAAAGTAAAATTGCAAGAAATTAAAATGCAGTAAAAATAAGAACGAACACATTAGAGATTTATAGTGGTTCGGTCAACCATGACCTACATCCACTCCCCGGAGTACTCCACTTCGAGTATTGCACTAAACTCTTAGTGATCCTATTTTTTTCCTCACAACAAGACGGAGAAGCCCATATAAAATCTCTACCACCAACCTAGTGCGGTGAAGTAGCCGGATCCCTTTCACCAATGGTGTGGCGGAGTTGCTGGTGGGCCTTTGACTCCAAGAGGTTCTTCCCGAAGTTTCCTTCAAGTAAATTGTTGACTCATGGAGGACGAAGGTGGATGAAGGCCGGAGTAAACGTGTGAAGACTCTCTCTCTCTCACACTCCCTTGATCCCACAAGGCTTTTCTCCTTCTCTCTCTCAACACACTTTCCTTTCCCATGCCCAAAACTCATTTTTCAAAGTCTCTCTCACAGAAGACTCGAGCCCCTTAACTGTCAAAGACTCTTCAAAATGAAATAAGAGCTATTTAAATACAAGGCTCCGAGAAAAATCCTAATTTTCAATTCGTCTTCTTTGTTCGTACAATACGATATGAGCATCGTACAGTACGATTAGTTCAATTCTCCCTTAAATGTTGTACGATGATTGTTTCTCTATACGATCAGTTCAAACTTATTCAACCAATTGTCCAGTACAATTATAAGGTCATATAGTACGATTAATTTAATCGAATAACAATTCGTCCTGAATGAACCCTTGGCAATAAATTATCATCTTGGTTACCGCTCGATTCATGCAATATGAAGCTTAATTTGTACAGTACAATCACTAATCACAGTTAATTTTTGATTCGATTGTTTAATCTTAGGAATTAAATTAGTTAATATTTTTAAATATTGTGCGGTACAAACATATTCGTATAGTAAGATTAGAACATATTTCAATTTTTTAAAATATTGCCTAATTATAAATGACGCGTGAGGATTTCTAAATATAAATTGATCTTCTTGTACGGTTGAAATTGTATAATACGATTAATTCAACTTAATTTATATTTTTATTTTCTTAATTTAAATGTTTTAATTAATTTCTAAATAAATAGATCATACGATACAATATAGACCGTCCAATGCTACCTTAAAAAAAAAAATCTTATTTTTCACTCCCCTGTGTGTGTATGTGGTTGTTAAGCTAACATACACCTTTTACAATATATTGACTCAATAAAAATAAAATTACAGATTATTGCAGAAATCAATCTATGCGGACATCCAATGGTAGACGTTAATCAAAGGAAGAGACGAAGATCGACGGTCGAGATCCCTCCATTTTATCTTAATTTATTAATTATATTTTTTATTTAATTATGCATTTTTCATTTTTATGTTTACTTAAGGAAGGGTCTTGTCTTATGTAAGCCCAAGGGGCAAAGTTATCTTTTAGTTTCTTTTAAGGCCTATATATAGAGGTCCTTGCTCATGTATTAGACAATGATGAATTAATAAAAAAAATTGTTTCTACACTTTATTCTTGAGAGCGATTGGAGTTCTTAGGAGAGTGGAAGTCCATATATGAGGGCAATGAAATAACCACCAACCACAGGATGTGTCCGAGCTCGTGGTTGAAGTCCCTTGGTAAAGGGCAACGCATCACCCATCAGTCGCAGGAAGTGTTCAGGCTCACAGTTTATTTTCTTTCTCTAATCCCTCACTTCTCATTTAACCGGTTGTTAAATCTTCCCCTAGCCACCGACTTTCTACCTCCCATCCTCTTCCCCACAACCGGCCACCCACTCCCTTTCCTTTTCAACTGTCGGCCACCACCCTCCCATTCTTCCAACCTCCGATCTCCTCCCCATCTCCACCCTAAAACCCCACCAAACCGCCACCTTCTCCACCAAGCCGCCACTTCCCTTGGCCCTCTCATCATAGTTTCCTTCTTTTCTATTTGGATTTGTTTTAACTTTTAATTTTGGAAAGCTTTTGAATTTAAATTTCAAAATCATTTCCTGAATTAATTATCTTATTTTATGAAAGTATTCCAATCAAACCTATTTCAAATTTCAATAGGATATGATTTAAATATTCCTTCCTAATTTAAGATTCCCCACTTGACAAGCTTTAAATCACCTAATTAAGAGGCTCATTAATGATCCCCTTTACTAAGCCTCCAATCCCTCCAATTACTCCCACATCTATGGCTAAATTAATTTCGACATTTTGAATTTGATTCCCTCCTATTTCAAATTCAAAATTCTGAAATTGAATTTCCCTCCAAAAAATCGCCGCCCAACCTAAACCGTACCCACTCCTCCTAGCCGTCGGCTTTAGCCCCACCCTTTTCCCTCCTAAATTTATTCTTTCCTAAATTAAGTCATTTTAATTTTGGTAAGTTTTTTTATTCAAATTCAAATGAATTTGAAATTTCAAATTCTTTCCTAAATTATTTAGTTTAATTTTGGAAAGTCTTCCCTCAATCAAGGAATGATTAAATCTGAAATTGATTGGGAATCAATTCAAAATTCCTACCTTCATCGAACCTAGACAATCTTCTTACATTCATCGAACCTAGACTTCTCTTCCTACATTCATCGAACCTAGACACTTCTCTCCCCTCCTTTGGCCGGCCCCCATTTCTTTCTCTCCCTCCTATATTAATTAATTTCCCAATTGGACATTCACTTAGAGAAATTAATTAACCAAACCTCCCCTTCGTTCTACATCACAATCATATACTACCCAGCCTTGAGTCCTGATCCTTTACTATTGTTTGGTGTATGTTGTATCTGAAATGGTAGTATAAAAAAAAAAAAATACAATAATAACAAGTAGAAGAAACTAGATAAAGTCCAATAATATTTGTTATCATCAAAACATAAGCTTAGGCTCTTGGATTACAACATAAAACACTTATTATGTTCATAATACAACACAGCATACTTGTATCAAGCATATGGATGTGGATAAATATTTTATAAATGAGATTCTAGAAAGTAGGTTGATTTGCATTTCATATGTGCCAATAAAAAATTAACTCGCAGCATTCTTATCAAAGGACTCTTGCAACCATATTTTTAAAAATATTTAAAAATTTTAAAATGGTAGATTTATATCATTTAGTATTTCGGTTTGAGAGCAAGCGTTAAATAATTATAGGACCCACAAGTCAATTAATAGAATGCAATTCATGTGCCTCTTCTTCCTCTTAAACTATCAACCCATCTTTGGGATTTTTTTTTATAAATAGCATTGATTTATTTTCATTAAAAAAATTTTAGAGGATATATACCCACAGCTTTTTTTTTTAATGGTGGGGGAGCGTACAATTTAAGACAATTAAGGCAAACTCACACATGCATCACATATGCAAGCTCGAACTCAAGACCTCTTAGTTGATAGCTAAAATTCCTAACCAACAGATCAAGATGAGCTGCATTTTACCCATAGCCTTGGTTGGCCACGTAGAATCCTTAAAATCGGCCTCGTAAAAACAATTAGACCGGATGGCATAGGGTTAACTTAAGCTTTTGGGAGGGAAAATCTACCCAAGACCAATCATTTTACTGTGTGGGATCAATCAGAACAAGCAAGTCCTGGACTCCTCATGCATGAGTCTAAATTTGGGGTAAGCAAAATTAACCAAGCTTAAATTAAGTAATGCTAGTTGTCTGAGAGGATATTAGCTTAAGTTTGAGATTATGATGATTACCATTAAAAAGTAGGATGGTAATCATGCTATAGCAATAAAATCATATTTTTAGGGCGGCACTTTAATAAAAACCCCAATTTAAATGGATATTACATTACTAAAACAGGCGCAATTGAACATAATCCCAACGAGTAGTACAAAAATTTTTAAAGTTTTGTTTGGGATGGCTTTCTTACCATCTTCTAAAATAGTTTTTAATATAAAAATTTTTTGAACTAGAAATTTTTGCACTATA
>NW_021319534.1:3430-11271 GCF_001605985.2 Dendrobium catenatum | reverse complement strand
TGCCCCCTAGCTAGCCTTTTCAAGCTCACAAGTATCGTTTAAAAACGCTAAAACATTAAAATCTGTTAGCAGCAATACACATCACCTAATAATAACCGAACAACACATGCCACTTGCACCATCTTATAATCATCAACTACAACACGTGTATAACAAACTTGTACTAACTAATACCTTATATATACCATGGCTCCTAAACTATAATGATTTGATGGAATGAAATATTTTAACTGTTGCTTTCTTCTCTGCATTTTCCTTCTTTGTTTTTCCCTATTCTGTCGTGATCTTCAACATGGTATCAGACCTATAAGCTTCATAGCTTTTTCTCTTGTCCCTGGCAAATGGCCAATCAAGACTCATCCAGCGCTCAATCCACTACCTCTCTCTGCTTCCATGGCAGAATACTCCATCCCTTCTCGACTTAAATTTCTTATCTCCAACATCAAACTTATAGTGAATACTCAGCTTGTAAACAACAACTAACCTATATGGCACCTTCAAGTTTACAAGCTCTTCTTGGCAAACGGTTTTGATGGATATCTCGCGGGTCGAACTCGCTGCCCACCGGAACTAGACTCGTCCACCACCTCCCTCACTTCAGCCATTTCTGATTACCGGTTATGGCATCTCATCGATCGAAACTTAGTTTCAGCCCTTTTATGGCATCTCATCGATCGAAACTTAGTTTCAGCCCTTTTCTCCACCATATCACCTTCCATTTTCCCTTATGTTCTCACTCTTACTACAGCTAACGAAATCTAGAGCACCTTAGAACATAGGCTACAACCGACTAATCAGTCCCGTGTAATTCAATTGAAAAACAAATTACATCATATTCAAATAAGAGACAACACCATGAATCAATTCCTTACCCAAATCAACATGCTTGTTGAAGACATAGTTGCAACTAGCTCTCATAATGATTCAGAGGAAATAATCATATATATTCTAAATGGCTTACCATCTACCTACAACTCCTTCAGATCATCTATTCGCACATCTCTTCATCCCATCAGTTTGGATGTGCTTTATTCACTCCTCTACAACGAGGAGACCAATCTCCAAAATGAAGTCCTCAAAGAATCAAACCAAATCAAAGATACCTTGGCACTGTACTCACCCAAATAGACCAATCAAGGCCGCAACAGATCCTTTCATGACAGAGGCAGTTTCTCCAAACAACCACCTAGAGTTGGCCGTGAGCAATCTAAATCAACTGCTGGGCATCTTACGTGCCAAATCTGCAACAAACCTGGACATACAACCATCTCATGTGTGAAACCCTCAAATTTCAAGTTCTTTTTGAAAAAAAAAAGAGATTTTTTTTTTGTGCTGTTAGTACGAACGAACCGTCTGTACAAACTGAAGAAATTTTGAAAATCTGTATGGTTAGTCTGTACGAACTGCCTGTACGAACTGAGTAAAATAGCAAGTTCGTCTGGAGGAACCTGAGTTCGTCGGGACGAATTTTTGCCAGAGAACATCGTTCAGGGACTAAAATCCATTTTCGTCTGTACGATCCGTGTCCAGAGGAGATCGTCCTGGGATGAACGAAGAGCATCATCTGGACGATCGAATTCATTAAATAGATATTTTGAGATATTTTTAAAGAGAGAGAAAGTGCAGTAGAGAGAAAACGAAGGAAAGATGAAGAAAATCGCATTTTGAGCGTCTTCGGTCCGTTTTTGTCCGTCACCGTAGTTGGGAAAGTTGATCGACTCAAGGTAAGGCACATTATGCCTTTCTCAATTTTCAGAAATGTGGATTTTGATGGATTTCTTGTTTAAATTTATGTTTCCGTTAGCGAAAATCTGGTATAATTTCGTACCGGTAAAACTTTTACCGCGTAACTTTTGGTAAGTTATATAGATTGTAATTTTGCACGTTTTGAGTATTTTCTGAAAGATTTTCACTAGGTATTTTGAATTCTGTGGAGTTTTCATCGAATATGAAATTATCTGGATGTTGAACAATATTGCTTCAGTACAATGAAAGTCTTGAAATGATGTTTTCTACGATCTCTGGTAATTTGATAATTTTCTGAAACTGTGAATTTTGATCTGTTGAATTTCAGTTGTCTGTCATTATACTCTCCGACGATATTCTGATGAGAATCTGATTTCTCTGTATCTGGTGTGAGTTCATGTTGATGTGTTGTGCATGATATCAAAAGGGAGTTATAAGGGGTCGGAATCCTTTGAGATTCTCTCTGTGTCAGGGAAGGGAGGCATAAGGGGCCAGAATCCGTTGAGATTCGGTCTGGGTCCGGGAAAATGAAAATGAATTCTGATTTGATAATTCAATATATCTGATATATTCTGGTGCTGTAAGCACAAAGGGAGGCATAAAGGGCCAGAATCCATTGAGATTCTGTCTGTGTCAGGGAATGGAGGCATAAGGGGCCAGAATCCTCTGAGATTCTATCTGGGTTAGGAAAATCTGTTTTGAAATATGATTTAAATGTTTTCTGAAATTTGTTCTGAACTTTGATTTGAATTCTGATTTGAATAATTATGTGACATAAATTTGATTCAGCTCTTCCGTCTTTGTTATCTTATTTATTATGTACGAATATGTATTCTGTTTGATTTTTGTTCTGTATGAATCTCTGAACTCTGTCTAATATTCTGATTTATGTACGAGTATATGAATGCTGCACGGCTATTTGAATAAAATGTTTTTAACGCTTTTGTGAGTATTTTGATATGAGAGTTTCTGGAGATTTAGATCGGATAGTGTAGTCTTGCTGAGCTGTTAGCTCACTGTGGCTATCTTCATGGTTTTCAGGTTCTGAGAAAGGGAAGGAGGTTTTGGACTAGCCGTTCAGTGTCTGATATGAGACTAGGTATTTTTGTACTTTTGATTTTTGTACAGTCATGGCTTTTCTGTTCTGTTTTGTTCTTTCTGTTATAGCTATGCACTATAATGTACATGATTATTTTGATGAAAGAAAGAAGAAAATCTTTGGAGGAATTTCTGTATATTTGGATGGTTATAGTAGCTCTGCATTCTATAATCCTTTGTATATTTGAAGAAAGTATGAAAGCAAATTCCAAAGCTAGATTCTGGATTCATCCGTCGCGACTCAATGCGATGGGATTTATTCCGGTCGGGTTGGGTCGTGATATCATGTTGGCACCGTTGTAACTTACAATAGTCACCGCAACCCAGTTGGTCACCTCGCGCCCTCTCTCCCAACAACAACAGCTCACCAATCCCACGGAATGGGTACTTGATCAGGAGCATCTACTCATCTGACAGCTGATGCCATAAATCTTCAACAACACATTCCATATCATAGGTTCAAATAGCATTTCCATTACAAATGGAAGCTCCATGCCCATCTATCACAGCGGTCATGGCATTCTTACCTTTCCCGATCCCTCTCGTAAGCTATTTATGTACAACCTTCTTCATGTTCCTTCCTTATCTCATAATCTTCTTTCTATCCACAAGCTCACATTTGAATATTCCATTTCCTTTAACTCATCGGGATTCACCATCAAGGATCTCTCGGACAAACAAATTCTACTTCGTGGCCGCAGCCGTGATGGCATCTACCCTTTGTCCGCCAGCCTCTCGCCTTCTCTCACAACATTTCACAGCAATCCTTCCTCCATCTCAACATGGCAAGCTCGACTAGGCCATCCCCGCTCTCACGTTATGCATAATATAGTAAAAACAAATCCATCTTTATGTATTTCTTTTTCTCCTATTTTATGTCAATCATGTAATGTGGGCAAGAGTCACAAGTTGTCCTTCCCACAAAGTTAAACTCATGTTAGTTCACCTTTATCTTTAACACATTCAGATGTTTGGGGTCTGGCCCGTGTTTCCTCCTTTAATGGCTATCACTATTATATAACTTTAATTAATGACCACTCTCATTTTTGTTGGCTATTTCTGATGCATAGCAAAGACTAAAGAACCTTCAAATTTCTACAATTTATCACCCTAATTCAAAACCAATTCAACACCAGCATTAAAACTCTCCGTTCCGATGGAGGCGGAGAATTCACTAGCCCTACCTTTCAGCAGCTCCTCTTCCATAATGGCATAACCCATCAATTCAGTTGTCCCTATACACCTGAACAAAACGGCACTGTTGAATGTAAGAATCGTCATCTCCTGGACACAATCCCACGTTTCTACATGCTACTCATCTACCCTTCAGCTTCTGCGCTGAAGTTGCTCTCACATTCAACTATCTCATCAATCGCTTACCCACCAAAACACGCCAATTCCAAACAACATTCCAACTTCTTCACAGTAATCCTCCCACCTACACTCATTTGCGTACATTCGGATGTCTCTGCTTTCCACATCTCAAACACTTAGCTCTCCACAAACTCTCTCCACGAACTTGTGCATGCATTTTTCTCGGCTATTCTTCCTCCCATAAAGGCTACATATATTATGATCCTCAAACCAAGAAATTGCACATCTCCAAACATGTTACCTTCCACGAACAAACCATTCCCTATGCTCACATCTCCCCACCCTCAATCTCCTCATCACCTCTTATCTCCACCTCTCCTCTTCTCCTCATCCCCACATCTACCATTTCTGCAGTATCTCAGCCGCCAAGCACCCAAAGAGTTTTCAATCCTCCTACACCACTCTCCCCTACACTATATCGAACTCTCCTACCACATCCAATACAACAATTCCATCCGTCTCTACTCAACTCTCCTCCCCGTCACTTCCCACTACTCATCCCATGCAAACTCAACTCAAAATTGGTAATCTCAAACCCAAAATCGTTTTCGATCTCTCGGCATCTTCCTCATCTTCCCCACCACTACCTCTTATACCCAAGCATCAAAATTCAAGGATTAGCATTCCATAATATCTGAAGAATTTCATGCATTGCAAAAACAAGGAACCTGGTCATTGGTCCTAGCTCCCTCAAATCAGTCCATCCTTGGGTGTAGGTGGACTTACAAAACAAAACTCCATCTCGACGGCAAGCTAGATCGCTATAAATCAAGCCTCGTGGCTCAAGGCTTCAATCAAGAACATGTCATCAACTATTAAGAGACATTCAGCCTTGTCGCGAAGTTCCCCACGATTCGCACTTTACTAACCATCGCTCTCCACCGCAGCTGGAATGTCCTTCAGATAGACGTCTCCAATGCCTTTCTCCATGGAGAACTTCAGGATAATATCTACATGCACCAACCTCCTAGCTTCACTGTCCTTCAATTTCCACATCACGTTTGCAAACTTCACAAAGTTATTTATAGTCTCAAGCAAGCTCCAATACAATGGTTTCAATTCACATCTCTAATACTCAGCCTCGGTTTCGTCTTGTAAAACCCGAAAATACCTCTTTAGACCTCGCACGTTTTTTAAAGCGCCGCGACGAATTTTAAGTGAGATTTTCAACATTAACGGAATTTAACGAAAATAATTTTAGAAAATTCCTTTCAAAATTCTGATCGTTTTAGTATATAAAACTCGTATCCAATTTTGCCTAATTTTGGAGTTATTATTTTTAGAAGCCTAAAAATACCAAAACTACCCTTAACCATTTCTTATGCCGAATTTGCTTAAGTGAGGGTAGTATGGTCTTTTAGCAAGCCCTTTCTCAAGCAACTCTTGCAGTTGCTCCTTCAACTCCTTAATTGCCATTCTGTAAGGAGCCTTAGCAACAGGTTCAGCTCCTGTCACTAACTCAAAAGAGAAGTCTATTTCTCTACTTGGAGGTAAACCAGGTAAATCATCTGCAAACACTTCTGAAAATTCCTGAATAATTGGGATATCCTTCAGCTCTCTTTCCTCCTTCTCTTCCTTAACATAGGCCAAGAAGCCTTCATACCCTTTCTTTAACATCTAAAAGGCCTTCAAGGATGACACAATCACTGCAGTTACTCCTCTATCCCCTTGAAATTTGAACTTCTCCTCTCCTGGCATACAAAACTTTACCTCCTTTTTGTTACAATCTATAATCATGAAATGGCAAGATAATCAATCCATGCCTAAGATTGCATCAAATTCAGATAGAGGCAAGACAATCAGATTTGCTTCCAAGTCCTTATCACAAATCCTCAAATTCACTTGACATTTTTTATTAGCTTCCATATAATTCCCATTAGGCATTAAAACTGATAGAGACTTCAACATAAAGGTAGGAATCAAATTAGCAAATCTAACAAATTCTTCTTAAACAAAGGAGTGTGACGCTCCAGTATCAAACAGAATTCTAACGGGTTTAACGCACATTAAGATTGTCCATAAACATGAAAAGTTACAGAATTCATTTACAAAACATGTCATTCATTAATTGTTCCTTTCATTTTCATTCATTGTTCATTTCATATTCATAATAAAAAAATATTCATTGCAATAAATTTAATTACGTACCTATAACCACATCAGGAGACCCCTTAGCTTCTTGCTGGGACAAACCATAAACTCGAGGCTGAACATTCTGACGAGTCTGAGCTTGAGAAGGAACAGAAGCAGTAGACTCCACAGCTCTAGGTCTACCAGCAGTCCTCTGAGTATTGTTGCCTGATCTCACCTCTATAGTAGATCTCTGACCCAAAAGAGGACAATACTTCGCCATGTGACCAGGCTGATGGCACTAGTAATAAGTATTAGTGCCTGAGAGGCACTCTCTCTTATGCACTCGCCCACACTTACTGCACAAAGTAGCAGTTGAAGCACTGTTATCAAAATCACTGGATCTAGGGTTCTTCCAAGTAGAAACCCCTGACTGAGAAGACTGTGTCATCTGGGAAGGCTTTGACCTGCCTGCCATCTTCCTCTTCTGGAAATTCCTCCTCTTCTGAGTTGCCAGCATATCCATCTCAATTCTTCTGGCTCTTTCCACCAAAGTGAGATAATCCTCAATTCCAAAAGGCACAAGAGGCTACCTTATCATGTCCTTTAACCCATTCAGAAAACAGTTGCACTTCTCTTCAGCATTGGGAATCAGGTGAGGGGCATACCTGGATAACATTGTAAACTCTGCCTCATACTGAGAAACAGATCGATCTCCCTGAATCAATCTATTGAACTTATCCTGCATATGTCTCCTGGCTGTCGCATGTACATACCAATCTCTGAATGCCTTTACAAACTCCTCCCAGGAAACTTGGCTGCTTTGTCTTCCTCCAAAGGTTTCTTCTAACTGACTCCTCCACCACCTCTCAGCCTCGCCATCAAAAGCATAAGTAGCCAGTGTAACTCTCTTGTCCTCTGGGTAAGACATGCCCTCAAGGATCTTCTTAATTCGCATTAGCCAATCCTCTGCTTCTATAGGTCTACCACTTGAGAACAGTGGAGGCTTCATATCCTGAAACAGCTTCAGACTCTTATCCATAGGTCGACCTCCACTTCCATTGCCACTAGCCTGATTTTGGGAAGTCCTAATCATCTGAGTCATCGCTTCCATCATCTGAGTGAATGACTCCATACTATTGTTCCTCTGAGGTTCAGCTATTTCTGGTAGCTCCCTTCTTTCCTCCATATTAATGCCATCAGTGGCATTCTGCTCAGGATCCATACTCCTGAGATAAAACACATCAATCGTAAGTCACAAATAATCATAAAATTACACTTCCTGCACATTTTAAGACTCAATCAATCATCCTATAGGCTCTTTCATTGATCGTTATTAAATCTTTGCTCTGATACCACTCTTGTCACGATCCGGCCCGGCTAGCTCATTGATAATGGGGCGGGAACAGACGATCGTACGGAAGAGCATATAAAATATAATTAAATTCAATAAATGATTAACATCAGCACATAATTGTCATCCCATATTAAATGAAAGAGCCTCTAAATAACATCAAATTCAAGAGTTTCAAACTGTTAACTGTCTCACACAA
>NW_021319534.1:0-3330 GCF_001605985.2 Dendrobium catenatum | reverse complement strand
GTCGACAGCGATCTACGGTTCTTCCCACTCTCGTTCAGCGAGGATGACGATACACGTGACTAAATTATATCCGTTCGATCTGATTTGATCTTCTATTCAACTGTTCTTCCTGGACTCGTGCAATCTCTGCCGTCCGATCCAAACTGAACCGTTTGGCTTGGGCCGATTTTTTTTATGAAAAATATTTCGGTGAGTTAACCAGTTACGATGCGATGAAAGATTTATGGTAGGGCGATATAGTTGCTGGATTTTTGAATGTTTGGAACTAATAGTTTTTTTGTTTAACTAAAATTGAGCGTGAAATTTTCTTAATGTGAAGATAGTTAGAAGTTTATGGATGTTTTATAATCCAAATTTAGTTTTTTTATTTATTTTAAAATAAATGATAATGTAAGAATAATTTGTGTGAATTTTAATTTTAAACATAAATTCAAGAATTTAAAAATCTACATCTCAAGCGTGTAGGTACGGCAAATGTTTGATTAAAAAAATTGATCGTTTTACGCTGGATATAATTATTTTTTAAATTCAATATGAAAGCTTTTGAGTTTGTTAGTTTAAAATTTAAATATAAGAACTAAATTTAAGATCAGTAGTATAAAATTAATATTATGTAAATATAATCTTTTTTTGTTAGCTCAAAGGAGACCTTTGGTTTGAAATTCAAGATTGCTCAAAAGCTTGAAAAATTAAATGGTCTCTTTTAAAATGTATTCTTGTTCACCCCACACTATTGTATATCGCGTACTACACGACTTTGGAAACACCATTGGTGCCTGAGGTTACAATTCTCTAATCATCATCATGAGACGTCCTAGAGCCATTATTCATTGACTATTATCCTATGGCCGCCATCCTCTGGCTACGGTTTTTCTCAACCACCATGGCTTGAATTCAATTATTGACTATTGTTATCCTACTATACTCTTTTGATCGTTATTGCATAATTACAATTCTCAGACCATCATCGTCCAACTATTATTTCTCAATCACAATCACCCAATTATGATCTTCAAACCACCATTGCTTGAATGTCATCCTCTGACCATCATCCCCCAACTATGTTTATTCATTCATCGTCACTAACTATAATTTACCGACCACTATCGTCCAATTTTAGTCCTCCAACCACAATCATCATTATCAATCTATGATCATCTAACCATCACCACCTGAGTATGGTCCTTCAACTATTGCCACTCCACTGTGGTCATACGACAACCGTTATCTAAACTTCTTAGCCTCTAATATCCCCTCCTCATAGGAGAAAGACAAACAGGCAGCAAATGATCTCTTAAATATAAATCTTACGCCACATAACTCTTTCAACTTTTCATCATGAATTTCATTATGTACACTTTATGTCTACTATGTTGTATCAAAACCTTCCTCAGTTACGAGAGAGAATATCATTATAATCATAACAAACACTAGTTGAATTATTTTAATTGGGCTAGAACTCAAAGTATTTGTGTTTTTGAGGTTTTTATGTAAAAACTCTTTTGCTATTGCGATTCTAAGGTATCAGTGTGGGACTTTTGAATCTTTATACAAATCTAAGACATTAATCTACTTTATCTTCCATCGTGAATTTTCTAGCACGTAATAATTTGGCGCCGTATATAAGAAAGAATTCTAGGTTGAGGAGCAACTCTTACTATAACATTGAAATGGTCTTTCACGTCAACACCCAATCAGAGTTATACTAGGACAAATACATTTAACATATACTATTTCATCAGTTCTAAAATATTTAATTCATGGTTGGAAGGTAACTTCAATTACAACATTGATATGATACATTCCTATGTATGGATGTAGTAAGAAAACTCTTCACATACAATATCCATTATTGCATCAATTCCATAAAAAACATATTACTATTGAATCAATAGCATTGGCTACAAACACAAAGAAATCAATTTTCATATTAACATCTTGAGCATGGTTGTATTCCAACAAGCTCCAAAACTATATATATATATATATATATATATTACTATATATAGTATATATTATATATATATATATGACTATATAGATATATATATATATATATATTATATATATATGTATATAATATATATAATATATATATAATTCATTCAATAGCAAATTCACTTAAGCATTAATTGATTTTTCATAACAGTTTCTTAATAAATGTGAGAAATTTTCACAAGATCATTCAACTGAGTTTTGTTTATTATATATCCTGACTTAGACTTCTAATTCCTGCGGCAAAATCATAACATTAACCTCAAATGGATAGTAATAATTTTATGAACAGACAAGACTTTCCAACATCCTAAATTAGGATATACACATTGTTCATTTGTTTCCCTATCGAATTAATATATAATTCATTACTCGCAAGAAAAATGCCAGAAAATTCTATTACCAAATTTTTGAGTTTAATGATTAATATTTTATGACAATAAATATTTTTGGCATTTCTATTTTTCTAACATTATCCTGCCTACTAACATTTCAGGTCCATAAGGTCAATTGCAAACCAAGCAAGCTCAAGATTGGGCCGATTGGGATTGAGTCATTCTGAAAGTGTATTTCTAATATTTTTATCTTTTTTTTTTTTGAGTCAAATGTAATAATGTGGATCCTGATACTAAGTATTCTTGTGCACACACACTCAGGGGGAGAAATTATGTAGGATTAAGAGTTTTTCTATTTTTGATCATATTGTACAAGAGGATCCAAAATCATTCTGGATGATCAGTTAAAAATAGGAACCTTAATTATGACATCCTTATAAAGATAACTGAATTAAGCAAATCGTCCTGGACAATAGGCTCAAATTAGAAAGAATCAGCCGCCAACTCTTTTAGGCATGTTGTTATTTTTAGATATCGTATAGGAAATCATCTTGGACGATGCATTACAATTATGCTCAAATTAGTATGATGATTAAAGAAAGCAATTAAGGTTTAATTGATCGATGATATCGTCATGGACGATTAGTTAAGCAAATTAAATATTAGTTTATTCCTAAATCATCTTAGACGAACATAATAATGTGTTGGATGATATTTATTAATCTACTTTATCTTCCACCGTGAATTTTCTAGCACGTAATAATTTGGCGCCGTATATAGGAAATGATTCTAGGTTAAGGAGCAACTCATACTATAACTAGAGCTGTCAACATTTGACCCGACCCGAAAACCCGACCTGAACTCAATTCGAAAATTTCGGGTTCGGGTTAGAGATTTCGACCCGTTTGTAAAACCGGGTCGAGTTCGGGTTGACCCGAAAACCCGAAATCAACCTAATTTGATCCGTTTTTAATTAATTTAAGAGAGTTTTAAAGGATTT
>NW_021319533.1:3606-10820 GCF_001605985.2 Dendrobium catenatum | reverse complement strand
TTTATTCCGGCAGAAATCTTTCATCGATAACTTAAGTTAAATTAGTTGGGGGCAGTACAGGGACGGGTAAATGCCAACGAAAAGAATAGGGCACTTACCAACCCCGACCGAATTTCTGACCAACTCCGGTACGCAATTTTCCAACCCTGTCCAGGGGAACCGTTGAATAGTAAATATTTATTAAATTTAGAAGAAAGCATTTATAATAGAGAAGTTCTAAGAGAAAGGCTAATAATGTTTATAGCCTAACGTATTAAGATTGTATGATGGAGCTATATTTGTGTTCAAACCGCAAATGTGGTTTGACCAATTAATTCGTTTATATTAGTTTTATTAATTAAGGACAACTTTAAGCTATATCGGTATCTTTGCTGATATTTCTTGCTTGTGATCAGACGATCGAGGGAGTTGAAGGTAATTTGAATTTATATATAATATATTGATTTGTTTGCATGGGGAAACTGTATAACATTTCAACCGATTGATAACGTTAAAAAATTAGTATCATGAGTATACTTCACAATATTTTTGTAAAATATTATATTTCTTATGTAGGAATTTTATAATTATCCAATATACTCACAAAAATATTAAAATAGTGTGGCAATGTTCAGAATAACAATATGAAAATTATATTTTTTTATCTAGCATGACTACTTCTATTCTACACAATAATCAAGAAAATTTAACAATTAAATCGTTAAATTTCAGAAATTGTGTTTTATAGAAACATAAATCACATTAAACATCTCAAAAATATTCCACACAAGCCGTCTTAAATTGAATAGTCTAAAGTAAGGATAATAGATACTTCAAGAACGAAACAAGCTGGCTGAAAAGCCGGCTTCGGATGCAGCAAATATAAGGTCTACTATACGCTCCTCAATCTCGACTTTCTCTCTCTAGGAAATTCTTCCATCTCTACTGAGAAATTTGCAATTTTTCCAAAATGGATTTTAAATATTTATAAACCTAATGCCGCCGATAGTGCACATTCCCAACACCAACAAAACTCTTAAAGGCGGATTTTTTAGAGCCAAAACAAAGACTTCTAGGCCTCAATGCTCGAAGAAGCTTCACTTACTAACAGAGAGGCATCACCCCGAAGCTTTCCCAAGAATTTTTAAGCTAATTATTTTCTTTTGAGTTTCAAACTACAACCCCTCAGTCTAAATTATAGAGATTACATCTCATATAATTATGAATGTAGATTGTGTTGATATAAAATACCATATTGTTAAAAGGCAACGCTATTCCATATTTCAGGGAATTTGAATGCAACTATTGCTGTCAATAATTGTTTTCCGGTTGAATTGAGAAAGAAGTTTAAGATGGTTTTAATGTTTTGTTGAACATGAATTAAGTTATAAACACAATGTATGGAAGAAAGACTAATAATATATATATATATATATATATAATAACAAAACCCAAATTTAAAATAACCTTTTTTTTAAAATAAAAGAAAATTTATGAAAAAACGGTTACAACAATCAAATGGCAAAAAAGAAGCAAGTAGGAATACAATATTAGAAATGGTTCAGGTAGTCGGCCAAGGCTTCCACATCCAACGATCGACGCCGGCCATGCCGTATAAGGTGAAAAGCGTTCCGAAAATCAGCTAATCAACGAAGACCTAAATGGATGCCACCAGCAAGGCCGACAAGATAAGAGCCCACCAGCCACATACTATGCCCTTGTGCACCACGCAAAGAAACCGAAAGCCACGACAGGAGAACAAAAGAGCATAAAAGTATGCGTCTTCTCAACCCCTCCCACGAGCTCTCCCCCGAGTGCACTCGAACCGACAGGTCGCTCACAAACCAGATAGTTAAAATCCATTCCAAAAGTTCAGCAGTCCCCCGCAAAACCTCCGGCGAAATAAAGCCCAGCTATTCGATAATGATCAGATTCCAGATTCATATTGGGACAATCCATGGCAACAAGTCGACGTGGTTTCTAAATATCAAAGCCAGGTTTATCGCCATATTTACAAATTGAGCGTATCTCACCATCTTGAACAAGGACATTCACAAATTTTTGAACACACCGAAAGTTACCAATGCAAAATTCTCCAGAGCAATACCCCATGATGCACTAACAGCATTCACAACCATAGAAGGAATCCAGCATACCCTCAATGATCCTTTTAATATATATATATATATATATATATATATATATATATATATATATAATTATATATATATATAATTATATATATATATATTAGATATATTAATTCATCATATTACATGGTGTCAATAGATAGATATAATTCTATATTTATGATTATTATTTATTACAATGTAAAATATTTTTAAACATAAAAATGTCAAGTATTCGTTCATTTTTTACCAATAAAATGTAATCCAATATATGCTCACCTAGCCAGCTAGCGACTGCACAGTTGTTATGCTGTTGTTGGAAAATTGTTTTGTGCGATATCTGGACGGTGCCTGAGACCAACCAAATGCTCCATATCACTTTTTGCTTGGTACCAAGTTAGGTTATTTCTCGATACCTGGTAACATGGCACCGTTCTGATTTGTCTCCGGACATTCGGTGCCGCAAGAATTATTCTTGAAGTGTGGAGCCTCCTTAATAATGTCATTTATTATGGTGATTGTCATATCCTAATGCACATAAAGGAAATATAGAAATCAAAAAAAAGGGAAAAATTTTCTCTAGTATTTATGATTATCTGTGGATAATGACAAAGAGGATATCTATGTTAAGATAAGGATAGAATCACAATAAAGTGGGTTATGATAATCCACAATAAATTATCTTGATCCAAAATTAGTTGAAATGATTGTAATTATTTATATAAAAGAAAGAAAGAATCACAATTAAAGTTTTTTCTATAAACACAGGTCATCTTTAGAGTTTGTTGGTGGCGAGCTGTATGCTACCTAACTAAGATAATTTTGGATTGGAGTCTGTCTATACTGATGTGTGTGTGAGTCACCTTAATTGACCAGAATATTCAATAAAAAAATAAAACAATTTGGACCATGTAAATTCCTTAAAATAAATAAATATTTCTTTTTTAATTTAATATAAATTTATAGAATCCATCAAACAACATCATGAATATCTAAATCTAATTTCTAAGGTGAGCACACACACATTTTAATTTAAAAAAAATTAAACCTATTTAAAAATATTTTTTTGGGTAACTATTATTTAAAAATATTCGAGATGCAATTTTTTTGGCCAACATTTTCATCGCCAATTGATCTTTTGGCACGCTGGCAGGCTCTATCACTAACCGAATTTTAATTTATTTTATTATTCGATATTGTTTCTTTATCTAGTTGATGGTTTTTTTATATATATCCAAAATTCTCAAATTAATATCCAACTTCAATTAGAATCGTAATGTACATCTCAACTTTTAAAAAATAATATTTCGTAAAAAAGAACAACTTGTCTGTCCACATTAGCAGGATTTAATACTATTACGCATAAGTGGATCCACTCATAAAATCTACATTTTAAAAATAAATATATAATTTATTTTAATGTAATCTATTAGAGATTAAATTTTCAATCAAATGATTTAATGTTAGAGATTTTATACATATAATATGAGGTTATGATTAAATTTATTTTTAGAAAAAATAAAATTTAAATAGCATTACAGCCTAGTTTTATTATTTTTCTAAAAAAAATTAAATTTTGAACAGAAAATGGAGAAAAAGTTTCTATGATATTTAAGAGGACAACAATTTCACATTTAAAAAAAATATATGAGCAATTTAATCATTAAAAATGTATATTATTCTACATAATTAAAAATATACTTGATTATCATTAAATTAGAAATACTAAAAGAAATTATCTTAAGCTAAGGTAGGGGCGCATCCAACCTTTTTTTTTTTTTGTCTTGAAGTTGGCTTGACTCCTATTTGTTCATATCATTGATCATTGTATCCTTCGCAAATATGTCGGAGGTCCAACGGGACAGTGCCCCCTAACGGAGTTCTACCTGGGGCAATTGCCTAAAAAGTAAGATTGCAGTTGTAACTCTGTTTCAATAATAGTGAAATAATCTCATTCTTGTTGAACCACATGAATCACATCGTGTTCATTAAGTTTTATGTGTTATTTTCTATTTTCCACTATTTATTTGCGCAACAATTTGTATCCGAGCTAGATTTCAATGTGATTTTTGGTGTAATTTTGAGATCTCCAAAGTGTTCTAAAAATCATGACAATGGAGGTGGCTCGAGCTTGCATGTAGAAGGTCACGTGCAGCGGAGGGGAAACCAGGTTACGCGAGCAAACTAAAGGCGCAGGTCAAGCTGCATAAAGCCATCTGAGAACCATTGTTCGCACGACTTCGACATATCAAGTACTTGGGGTCAGGGATGTCAATTCTTGACACAACCTGAAACACGACCCGAATCTGACCAGAAAAAATCCGGGTTCGGGTCAATCCGAACCCGAAACGGGTCGGTTCAGGTTCAACAAATCAACCCGTTTTAAAAATCGGGTCGGGTTCGGGTTGACCCAGCAACTCCAAATTGATCCGAAAGTGACATGAAAACTCATTTTGACCCGAAAACCCGTGATTGACCTCATTTTTTACCTGAAAACTAGCAATTTTTGGTCAAACCCGAGTCATTCATGTCGGTACGGGTTGACCCGGACCCGAATCGGGTCGGGTTCGGGTTCAGAAACCTGACCCGTTTTGAAAAATGGGTCGGATTCTGGTTGACCCGAATAGTGCCGGGTCAATTCCGGGTTCGACCCGAACTTGACCCGTTGACCCGAATTGACACCCCTACTTGGGGTATCTTGTGTATAATCTGGTTCAAATCTAAATAATGAGATTTGAGGACACATTTTATTACTAGAAAGTTGTTTTAAGAATTTGTAAGAAAATCCTCCCAAACCAAGCCATAGTCGCTCTTCACGTATATTGTAAATTTTTAAATTTTGTTTTGTTATAAAAAAATTAATAAATTAAAAAAAAAAAGAAAAAATAGATTTGAGGGCACACAGCTCACCTTGACCTGTTGGTTGAGAGTTTCGGCTTCCAACTAAGAGGTTTTGGATTCAAGTCTTTGTGCATGCGATGTGTGTGTAAGTTTGCCTTAGACCATCTCCAACCAAAAATCTCATTTTTTACTCCAAAATGCAGTGAAACTAAAAAAATGCCGTGATTCATCTACAATAGAACTCCATTTTGCCCTTTTTGCCAAGGTAACGATCTTTCTTCCTTTCGCTCGTTTCTTTGGTAGAGACACAAAAATGGAGAAGATGAACAGTGCAACGTCAATATTGGCGTCCCATTGTTCACCCGCAACCAGATAGCATAAGTTTTACCGTTCGGTTGGAGCTCGCGACGATGCCATTCAAGCGTTTGGAGTTTGGTTAGAGATGCCCTTAAATGGCCTAAATGTCCCCAAAAAAAATTTTGACGGCTGCTTTAATTAGAGTAAGAGTACAATTATAATCATATTTTTTCACAATAGTAAAATCATCCCCTCATAAATACAGACAATTCTTAGCGGAATCACATAAATCCTATCATATTCATTGATGTTAATTATGTAATTTTCTATTTTCCTCTATTTATTTGCACAAGTCGTCCTAATTTAATCCAACGAGTTATTATCTCAACTCGTTACTTCAGAAAAGGTGCACGAATTGCGAGCACTCCTTGAAATAAATAAATAAATATTTATTTAACAATTTAATTAATGTATTTTAAAATATATTCTTGAAAATTAATAAAATTAAAGTAATTAAATGTGAGGAGATTATGAGGAATAAAAATCTTTGTCATTAATCACGTCTCTTTCTGCATAAATTAGTATTTTCATGCGGCACGATTTGGGTATCGTACTAACCTTTCTTTGACAAGTGATGTTATACTAATAGGACTTAGGGGTGTCAAAATTTGATACGACCCAAAACTCAATCCCAAGAAACTTAGGTTTGGGTCAATCCGTCTGTGAAATGTGTCTGATCAGGGTTCGAATTTATGACCCGTTTGAAAAACGGGTAGGATTTGAGTTGACCCTCAACCTGGATTGACTCGTTTCATCATCCAGTGCATCATGACTCAGGCTTCATGTCGCGCTGGTGTCAGGGGTGTTGCTGTGTAGGGTCGCGTATGTGTCGGGTCACATTCGCGTCAGGTTTTGCCACCGTCGGTCCAACTCGCATAGCCGCGCGACCCACGGTTCCGTTGTCGTTGTTGTCATCTTGCCAGAGCTACATCCGTTGTTGTCCGTCCCACACGTTGCACTCGCTGCCGATGTCGATGCCTCCGCTCCACCAGCCTTGAGGTTCAGACTCGACAGACCCACTAGGCTCCGCAGCTATTCGTGGGTTGGGTCGTGTCAACCCCGTAACCCACACAGGTCGGGTCCGGGTTGACAAACCCAACCAATTTGCAAAACCGAGTTGGGTTAGGGTCAACATATTTACGATCGGGTCAAGTCGGTTTCGACCCAAATTTGATTTGTTGATCAGTTTGATCAGAATTGACACCCATAATCAGAGGTCTATTATGCAAATGCAAGATTAAAATATTTATATATTTTTCTCAAAAAAAATATTATATTTATATATAAATGACAACTATAATTTAAAAAAAAAAGGTGGCCCCATAAATGACAGCCAATCGAATGCTTTTGTAGATAGATACAAGTCAAGCAGATATAGTCGCTGTTCACGTATATTATAAAATTTTAATTTTTTGTTATTTTATTTATATTGTATCACTGCCATGCATATATTTGTAATTATTATTTTTTAAAAAAAATTTTATTGAAAATAGCTGAATCCCAAAACTATATATTAGAGTATGATAAATAAAAATTATTATTTGATTTTTTTTGAATATATTGAAATATTCATAATAGCTATTTTCACAAAATTATTTTCTCGTATTAATTATAGAAACACCTTTATAAATTGCAGTCTCCTAAACATAGTCTTAAATTAAATAATTTGTATAAAGTTATTGTGATAAATTTATTTTACAATATTAATATAAAATTAAAAGTTTTAAGATAATATTAAAATTAACGATTGTTAAATGATAATTAGTTTGAAATTGATAGTAGGTTGTTGCTGTTGCAGGCGGATTAAAGTGGAGATCTCAAATTACCTGAAAGAGGAAAACGAAATGACCATATTGCATATAGAGGAGAGTAGTCTAAGTTGATGGCTATTGTAAGTTTTTTTTTTTT
>NW_021319533.1:0-3506 GCF_001605985.2 Dendrobium catenatum | reverse complement strand
TTTCACCATTCTGAACAAACCTGTACCGATCGTCCCGAACGATCCAACTTCGTCCCGGACGAACCTGGAGCAGAACTGATATTACATGCAAGTCATTTGTTAATTCATAATAGCAACAATTTTATGATCAAGAATCAATGTAAAAACAATAAAGCTCATGCTCAGTAGCAGTAAAGTCTGTAAAACATAGACTATACGAGAAAGAGTGGTAAAGTAATCAATAATTCCATAAACTAGTATAGGCATCAATTCAATGAAATAATGACTAATCATGTCAAAGCAATACTATTCAATTAATGAAAAAATCATATTAATCGATAAAACTGGAGTCGCGATAAAACTGTCAGAATTATATCAAAGCAATAAAACTGTATATAAACGTATATACCATATCTTTCTATATCATATACAATATTTTTTCACATGTCTCATTCCAATCGATTCCTCGACTTCAAAAAAAGTCTAAAATTAAAATCAAAGATATTTTAATTGGTTCATGACCCCTATAGGAGGTCATCACGGGAGGAGTCGCTCCTCGTGATGATCCAAAAATTATAATTTTACATTGCGACTTGTGAAAAACTGTAAAACCTCTTAAGTAAAAAGAAACTAAACTCTAAAACATTGATGTTCCTTTTTGTGTAATAGTTAAAATTTTATTAAAGAAACTCTGTAGTTAAGTGTGCTTATCCTGGAGAAATTCTGAGATGGGTGACCTTCTAAAAAGTTACACAAAATGATAAAATCGTGAGGCCCTTAGGTCAAAGCGGACAATATCTTGATAGTTAAGAATTTGAGTTATTACAAATGATATCAAAACAATGGTTATTGAAAAAATTGAAATATAACTAAAGCTTATAAGCGGAGTAGTTTGTTATAAAATATGATTTCCGAATCATATGTATAATAGATTGCCATTCTTGTTTTGACGTTTTCGAAAATTTTATTTTTGAGCATGCACCTCTCATCTCTCTCTCTCTCTCTCTCCTCTCGTCTCTCTCTCCTTCTCTCTCTCTCTACTCTCTTTCTCAGAAGATTTTAATTTATACAAATATTGATCTAGTTGACAATATTTTTTCGGAAAATATAAACAGCATGTTGGAGGAGAGATGAATAACAAATATTCACCGTTGAATTTTTTTTTTTTTTTTTTTTTTTTTTTTCTTGAAAACACAATAAACAATTTTGAATTGAAAGTATTAGTGTTTATTGAACGCTTTATCATTTTTGATGTTTTTATGGGTGGAAGGCCAACTAATGTCCAAGTGAGTCACCTGCCGAGCCGGCAGAAGCGGGCACTTAACCCTTTAGCATTACAAAAATGAACATTGTTATATATATTAAAATTTTATTTGAAAGAATGAGGAAGATGAGAAAATGGTGATGAGATTAAAAAATTTTTTTTAATTTCATACTTTTAGTCTCTTCATACAATGTTACAAGATTTTTTTCATATCTCATTATAATGTGTTAATCTACTTACTTTATTTAATAAATTTAATTCACGAATTAAAATTCCTCTCCCTAAATTACTATTAAAAATTATATTATTCATGATTTTTATAAACTTTCAACATGCAAGTTTGTATATATTATAAATTTGATTTCATTCTAAAAAATTTTGATTGATTTTATTATATTTTTAAATAAAATAATGAATGATATCATATACATGATATGATAACTCCATATGATATTCCTAACTGATTCCACATGATTCACTAGTTGGAAGTACATTAAGGAGCTATGAGATTTGCATTGCAGAGTTATAAGGATCACTTGATGGGGTTGTCATATGTGTAGGAGTAAGATACCCTTATGAATACAATTATTAAATATATGAATACTGCATTTGGACAACTTCTACGAAACGCTAGTTACTGATTTATTTGTGACTGACACTAAATTAATGTTTATTATCATTAACACTATTTAACATTACTGGTCATAATAATTAATATAATGTTGCTATCCGATAGTTATTTATTGTTATTTGATACTGGGATTGATGATATAATAATTGAGATGTGATAAACTATAAAAATATAAATTGATACAATATAGATATTGATGCATATATTTTTTTCTATGATTTATAGCATATTGTTCTCTTTTATCTTGCATTAATTTTAGTTTTACGATTTTAGTTACTTCTTGGGATATGTGCTCATTATGCGATTTTAAATATTTTTAGGAAAATATATAGATCCTATAATATGAGGCTCCTAGCAAGACAAATATACAATCATGTTTCTTTTCGTTGTTTATTGATAAGATCTAGTTAAATGGATAAAATAAAAAATAGATATAGTTCTTTCAATACATATCCTATAGTGTGACAAAAACTCAGAGAGATTTTTTTGACCCAGCAATTTTGGACATCCAAAAATATATGGGCAATTGATATGTCTCCAAAATGATCTTGATCAAGTATGAATCTTAAGGCATATTTAAGTTGACATATTCCAAAATTAAATTCGAGATCATCTGAACCCCTATTTGAGCAAACTTATAGCGAACTCGAACATCTCGAGGAGAAGAACCTATCACACAAAAATCAGTCCAATTTGACCCCATATGGATCCAAATTCAGAGATTAAAGCTTATTTAAAAGATTAAAAGCATCAATTGTGTAATCAAATGTCATCAAAATATGACATGTTGATAGTCGAATTAAGTGGCTCGATAAGACAAATCCAACGAGCCCAATATATCTCAATTCTGACATAATTAAGGTATTTAAATGACTAACAAATGATCTATAATTGAGGTAATCAATTTGAGCCATCAGATGGAGCGGTCCAAATTTTTTCTGAATTTTCTCCATATTTATAAAGCATGTCACTCTCAAAATTCAAAAATAGACACTCACTCTTCACATGAAAGGACTTTTGGCTCAAGATTGAAGAGAACTCTGAGGCTTCAAGGATCTAGAACTCCACCTAATCACCACGGTAGGCAAACTTTCATCACCCGGTAGCATCCATACCTATGCTCGGACACCTACCTCTATCAGGCCACAGCACGGTTACCCGACCGCCGCATGACCTCTGCCAAGTCGTCGACCTCCGTCGAACCTCTACCTGGCCACCAACATCTACTGGATCTTCTTTCAGCCGTTGCTACCATACTCTGAACCTTCGTCATCTAACCATAGTCATTACAACCTCCCGAGTACTTATATGAAGTTTGACCAACACTCCAAACTATTGCAATCTTCCTATCTCCAAAGTTATGGGACAGTTTAACCTTTGTAATACACCCAAGTATATTGGAATCTCTTCTCCTAGGTAAGGCCATGCAATTTTTTCCATTGCAGGCTTTCCAAGTAAAAAAATGTTGGTATTTCCTTGCTCTCTCTCAACTATATATTTGTGTGCGGGATATTCGTGAACTGCTATGACAAAAACTCTCTCACTTTACCGCAACGAATATACTTGCCAGCAACAATGATAAATTAAAAAATTAAAATTTGTTTTAAGATAAATATATTATAAGTAGGAAGA
>NW_021319532.1:174676-194071 GCF_001605985.2 Dendrobium catenatum | reverse complement strand
ATGAATATTATTTGAATGCTCACAAATCCAATCACATCAGGTATCATCATATTATAATAGAATTCTAATAGACTTAGCTACAACCATAATTTGAATTATAAATATATTTGTTATTTATCCCACAATCATGAATAAGAGACTCCAAAGAAAATATATGAAATCATAAAAGTATATTCAATTATGATCTAATGCTATCAATCAAATTTATAAGCTCAATTATATATATATATACCGAATATAACATGTATTAACTGGCAGACCAAGGTATTGCTAGGGTTTTGCTCGGTAATGAGAAATACCATTGTGTCAAGACCAATACTTAACAATACCGAGTAATACCCCGAATTTACTAGGTATTGCTCGGTATTGGTCTTGACAGAGCGGTATTTCTCGTTATTGCCAAACAATACCTAGTAATACTGAACAATACCTAGCAATACCGAGCAATACAAGAACATAGCAATACCGAGTTCTGGTCCGGGTCGGGTAGTCGGGCCGCGCGGTAAAGAGTAAGAGCACGTGATGACATGTTATTGACGTCCGGATGTAGAGCTACGTCAAGTGTCCGAACCTAATAAAAATTCCTAATACAGGCTTGAGTTCTCCCCTATAAGACGAGGGAAAAGCTGCTCGACAGTGCCGATCCGACAGATGTCAGACAAAGTATAAATAATGAGGATATTTGACTAATTATGTTTGATAATAAGAGGCATATAAAGTCAAATTACTCATAAAAAAACTCTCATGAGTTATTTATTAGATATTTTTTATGAAATTATTTTAACTCATATATTTGAGTCAGAAACAAAAGCTTGGAACCTGTCATCTTTCATTTCATTTATTACATGTTGTTTCCATTTCAATGCTTCAATCCACCTTTTACTGGACATGCAATGCTTCAACCGTATAGAGAGAGAATAATGGGGTAAAGTATTGAGAGAGAGAGAGAGAGAGAGAGGGACAAAAGTCTGAAAAGAGATTTTGATGTTGAGTTGTAATGTTATTTAATTAATTATTATTTAAAATATTTAATTTTTTAAATTTGATTTTATTTAAACTTTTATTCTTAATTAAATATTCATCATCAATTAATAATTATTAAATATAAAATTACCACCCAATTAATGAATTATTTTTGCATTGCTAATGATCTAATTAATTATTGTGAATGATTTTAATTTTCCTAGCTCTATTTGAATAATGAAAATGTTGCGGCCGCTGCGCACTCATGACAACGTACCCAACCAAATATATATTGTGTATTATTGATTTAGCTAAAGTTAAAATTGAAAGCCTAAATGGGCTTAAAGTTGATTGTTTTAGTAGCTTAATAGAGCCAAAAATTCGCCAACGAGAAAACCTGCTATAATTTTTGTAATTCTTCATTTTAAAGTTATTTATTAATCCGGAGAAGCCACCAACATTATTTTTTGGACACATGAAAATCATCAATAGTTTGTTTTTTCTTTTACTGCTCTCTCGCGACTCACGAGTTACGACATCGAGCACGGCTTTCGTTAGGCCCCCCTGAACAAAATTTCTGGCTCCGCCACTGCGCTTACCCAATTTTTATAACATACACATAAACTAAATAAAATAGTTGATGATATTTTAATTAAAATTTGATTAATATCATTTTTATGATTCTTAACTTATTTTGAAGTGAATGTAATATACAAAATAATTAATTATTCATATTTATACTCTTTTCTAAATATAAAAAAATAAAAAACTCATTTAAATATCCTAATCAGACATTTCTCCTATAAAAATGATAAATAAAAAAAACTAAAGATCCGAATTACGTAAATAAATAATTCAGAAAGGTCCATGAGCAGTATCTGAAGCTTATAAGCTTAAAATATTATTCTCATATAAAAATTTTCATGAGAAAAAAAAATCTAAAAAATTATTGAATTTATTTGAGATTAATCTCAAAAGACGCGTGGACGGGTCACATAAATGATATAACTATAATACCCTTACGTTAACTGACAGCTGTTCTTATTCGAACCGCCGCCTTCCAGAATGGAAGGGTGTTTTGGTACTTTAATAAAAGTGCATTGTTTCGGTCTCCTGACCCTTTTATCTTCCCTCGGTAAGCTTAGGATTAATAGAGACCAAGTCATCGCCTTCGTGGGAGCCAGAAGTCTCCGAGCATCAGAGAGAGAGCCGAAGTTTCCGCTCAGTCGGCGTTGATTCTTCAGGTTGAAGTAAATCCACGCGGAGCTCAAGAAATTATATAGTCGAAAACCCTAGTTTTGATTATTTTTTCTCACATCGTCTTGATTTTGGATCGAATTGAATTGCGCTGGATTTTGGTTGAGATCTGAGGGCTTCGCTGCGCAGATGCTGTCCAAGAGCTTTAAATCGGGGAAATGGTAAGTACAGGATACTTGCTGGGTTGTTTTTTGATGGTTGTCGATGAGATGTGAATCAGACAATCAGTTTGTATTGGATTGATGTATTGTGTTATGTTTTGATATCTGGGATTGTTTGGCAGCAAGACGTCGTTGAAACTTGGGATATCTCGGATAAAGCTGTTAAAGAACAGAAGGGATATCCAAGTGAAACAATTGAGGCGGGAATTGGCTCAGCTTCTTGCGACCGGTCAGGAACAGACTGCGAGGATCCGGGTTAGTGTTGTTTGCTATTGTATTTTGTGCATGAAAAATATTAGGGGGTGTTTCTATTTCTCCTTGTGAACTTATTTGGAAATAAAAAAAATCGGATGAAGAGCTCCTGTTTTGAAATCCTGTAATGACCGTATATGCATGAATTTCAGTTAAGTTTCTATTGAAGGAAGGTTGTTTGGAGCAAATTTTGTGAATAAAGGTTATGGGAATCCTGCTTTTTTAAAAATATATATTCTGATTTGATGGGCAAATATTTTTGCTTTTTCAGCTTATTATTAAACTTGAGGTGCTAGATTATTTATTTATTTATTTGAGTTGTTTATCCTGCAACTCTCTGTTAGTTGCAGGCCCCAATAATCCTGGATGCAGATTTATTTACTAAGTTTTGTCGTTTAGATTGCATTATTACAGCATGGGAACTATTGTGAATCTAATCATAAACTAGGGGAAGTGTCAAGAGAGCTCAGCGTTTTAGCACATCCTATGTTTTTTTCCGGTAAAAATAAAATGCCTGCTTCATGAAAAGTAATTCCTAAGCATTTACTGTCTTAAATATAGAATATTACGTTGTTGACACCGATCTAACAACCTATGTTATTTTGATTAATTGTTGGAAAGCTTTGGGCCATTTAGCAATTGCCAATTTTCATGCTCTGGTATCCTTTTGTATGCAAACCATGACTTTTAACCACTTGTTATGTGCATAGCAGCATAGATTCCTTTGACATTTTTGGAGCTAGATATTATCTTTTTTACTTTTTCTTTTGTGAAGTGTTAGAAGTAATATTAATTGTCGAATCATGTTTTTCTTTGCACTGATCCCTATAACATTTGAGATTGTCTTTTTTCCAGGTTGAACATGTGATAAGGGAAGAGAAGACCATGTCGGCATATGATCTTATTGAGATATATTGTGAACTAATTGTGGCACGAATGCCCATTATTGAGTCTCAAAAGTATGTTATGACTGAAACTTATTACCTTATACCTTCTTGTACTTTTTACTTTTTACTTTTAACACCTTGGCATAGAAACTCCTATTGGGTGATGTTAAATGTTAATAGTTTTTGTTTTGGGAAATTTTGTGTTGTCTTGCTTCCCTATTTGAATTTTATATCTTAGGAAGCTTTTTGGAATTCTTGATTATTCACTTTATAAATATAATCTATGTAAGCATGAATTGTGTTTCAAATTTGTTCATTAATGAATTTACAACTAGAGTGCCTCTGACCAAACCATGGGATCATGTTTGGTGTCATTTTTTTAAACTTTTGGGTTTGCTCTATCCTAATTTGCAACATTATTTTTAATCATTTATTTTGAATTATGGAGGTCAACCTTAGAGTCTAAAGGTTTTTGTTTGGGTAGATCTAAAATTGAATACATGAAGTGTAATTTTAGTATTAATAGATCTAGTGGAGGGATTGTGACTATGGGCGATCAATTCATTAAAAATAGTACACATTTTAGATATGTCTGGTCTATTGTTCAAGCGATAGTGAAATAGATGGGGATATTATTAGTATAATTCAAGTTGGGTGGTTGAAGTGGAGGAATGCATTGGGGTTGTTTGTGATAGTAAAGTACCCCCTCAAACTTAAGGGAAAATTTTATAAGATGATGATTAATGCTTTATGAAACATAATGTTGTCCATTAAAAATAAGCATAAAATTAAATTAAGTGTTGTAGAGATGATGATGCTCAGGTGGATGAGTGGCTTTACACTTAGAGACAGATTGTGAAATGAGTATATATGTGAAAAGGTTGGAGTAGCTCCAATGGTAGATAAGGTTAGAGAGAGCCACCTTAGATGGTTTGGTCACATTGACCTTCCAATGATCATATTAGGAGAGTAGATTTATTAAATTTGTCCTATGTTAAGAAAGACAGTGGTAGATCTAAAAAGACTTAGTAGGATAAAAGGCTTGATTGTTTTGTTGTTGTTGTTATTTAAGTAAAAAATAAATCTTTTGTATTGCCTCCATAGATATTCCACTTGTGAATCTACATTATTCTTTCTCATACCTTAAAATTGATAATATGCATGGTTGAGAAAGTTTATCTGCACATGTATGATTAATATTTAGGGTAATTTACTCCTGATTACCTGAAGTTAAGAGCTTCTTCACGTTGGTCTATATTTTTTCAAACTTTGCAGTTGTCCCTAATGCATTTTCGTATATCACTTAGATCCTTAAATGCAGTTCCTACTCTTTTAAGTGGCACCTATCAGTTATCATATGTTAAACATAGCTGTCAAATAGGGTTAGATGAATGTTGGATATTTCCAGTTAAAAAAAAAATGCAATACTAGTTTATAAAACGTCAACTTCTCATTTCTCACTCATTTAACCACAAAGTCTTCAATATTTCACGTGGGTCACTAATTTCATCAACAACTTCCTCCTGTATAGAAGACCGAAGTAGCACTACCAACTTTTCTTCTCCTTCACTTTTGAGCTTCAAGAACAGGTTTGGCCATTGCAAAAATGAACATATTAAATAATTGTTGCCAGCCAATCTTTCTTTTACATGTGGTAACATTCTCTGTGGATTCCAGTGGTGTGCACCTTATGGATTCAATCTAACTTCTGATATTCTCAATACAAACTCTACTTGCAAAGGTTAAGTCAAAGAACACATAGAAATGTTAAAAATTCTGTGAGAACTGAAAGCTGGAATAGATTAGTTGAAGAAGAACTTAGCTGATTTGTAGAAGTGATATAAAAAAGATATCATAATTATAATTTTTTTTAATATCATTTGATATGAAGCTTTATTGCTATAGTTTTCATGAAGAAAATTATTCAATTATAGAAATTTGATTTACTCATTGGGTCATTGTAGTAAGCTTATTAAAGCAACCTAATAATAAAACACTTGGATTGTTAGCGAACATTAAATTACATGACAATTAGAACATAGTTGAAACATAGAGTTTCAACAATATAACATAAAAAAGCAGTTGTAAAACAACATTGAAACCCACTCAAACCTTCTTGGAAAAAACGCTAGCCTTGCACCATAAGAACCTATATATTTGAGTCATACTCTCTTCAAACGGTGAGGAAGGTGTGTCATTATTGTGCTTTGTAGCCAATTATTTCACTCTTCTAGGTTCATCTCACTGATCAATTACTTCTAATCCCTACACGCTAAGAAATTGATATTTATCAATATATGCAAAAAGATAAATTTTTTAGCTTTACCTTATTGTTCATCCTTTTACTAATGTCAAAGGGGGCACTTTGGCAGTCTTCTTTTTTTGTCCTAACCGACCATGCGTTGCAAGTTCACTCATCCCTCTTATTTTTCTTTTTTCTATCTTATTCCCTCTTGAATTCCCGTGTAATTATATTATCACCTTTTATAAGCATCATATTCCTTACATCAGGAATTACATGTATAAGCCCACGTGTAAGCATCTATCTTAAAGTTACTATAACATTGTAGTTTTGGGTCATCTTGTTGCATGAAATACACAGTGAAGCTTTTTATGAAAGTGGTGATCCCATCAAATATTTCAAACAAAAACAGCAATAACATCAAGCTTTCATCCCACTACATGGGGTCGACAATATAAAATCTTTTTTTCCCCATTATGTCCTATTAAGAGTCAAATTCTCATTCAAATCTAAGAAAAAAGTCATTTCTAATACTTTCTAACAAATTATTTTTATGTCTACCTCTACCTTTCTTAACATAGGCCAAATCTAAACATCTACTTTCCTAACCGGGTCATCAGAAGTTTGACGTTTTATATGACCAAAATATCTAAGGCGACTCTCTCTATTCTTATCTGTCACTGGAGCTACTCTAACATTTTCACGTATATACTCATTACGCATTTGTCTCTAAGAGTAAAGTCACTCAGCCATCTGAGCATCCTCATCTCAACAACACTTAACTTAATTTTATGCTTTTCTATTAATGATAAACATTCTGCGCCATAAAGCATTGCAAATCTCAGTACCATCTTATAGAATTTTCCCTTAAGTTTGAGTGTTGATTTTCTATCACATAATAAACTCTATACATTTCTCCACTTTAACCATTTAACTTGATTTATACTAATAATATCCTGATAGGAAACACTTGAGAATTTCTAGTAAAACCTATCAATAGGGATGTAAAACAACAAAATGCTATAAGCAGCCCCTATGTCAACAAAATAGTAATTTTTATTTAAGTAGTCAAACTAACGGAAGAAATAAAGCAAGATACAATTAATCCTCTATTCAAGACTCAAGAGGAGGATCTATCCCTCCCAAATCTCTAGATGCCTCTAGAGCTCAAAAAATTAAACCTAAGAGATCTCAAATTGCAGCCAAATTCAAGATGAAACCCTAACCCTTACAAAAGAAACTATTTAAAGCAAAGAATATTACAAAATCCCTAAGCAGCCCCTAATTCAAATTTTCCCTCCCAAAATAATATTTAATTGAGTTGTTTCCTCCCAAAATAATATTTAATTGAGTTGTTCTCTCCCAAAATATTATTTAATTTAGTTGTTCCCTCCAAAGCAATATTTAATTGAATCCCCTAATTTAAATTGGACCGGTCTAACAACTTCTCTCCCAAAGATCCACCTTGTCCTCAAGGTGGAAGTATGGGACGTAGTTGATAGCTTTATTCAGCTACTCTGTTAATGGTCATGCTATCGTCCACTAGAACCAAGCTAAAGCTTTCATTTCTAGACATAGTGATGAGGACATCGGAAGATCAAAGGCTACGATCTGGAGTTTATTTTATTTTTTGACGTGTCTTATGTACTATTTTATTTTATATTTATGTTTTTCTCATTTTACCCCTAGGGGTGGTCATGTGGTGTTGTAGCCCAAATGACATTTTAGTCTTTGTTTCTTTTCTTTTCATGAGGCCTATTTATGGGCTAGCTCTCTTGTCTTTTGGATGATGATTGATTAATAAAATTCTAAGTTTTCTTTGTCTCTCTCAATGTTGAGTGTTTGAGAGAAGAAAGAAAACCCAAGGTGTGGGCAATCGTAATACCTGTCAACCTTATGTACTATTTTATTTTATATTTTTGTTTTTCTCATTTTACCCCTAGGGGTGGTCATGTGGTGTTGTAGCCCGAATGACATTTTAGTCTTTGTTTCTTTTCTTTTCATGAGGCTTATTTATGGGCTAGCTCTCTTGTCTTTTGGATGATGATTGATTAATAAATTCTAAGTTTTCTTTGTCTCTCTCAATGTTGAGTGTTTGGGAGAAGAAAGAAAACCCAAGGTGTGGGCAATCGTAATACCTATCAACCTTTGGAAGGGTCCAAGGTTAGAGGCTCTACTTTTTGTTCCTCGCATCTACTCCGTCCTCTTCTCCCCCCCCCCCCCCCCCCCCCCAAGCTCCACCGACCACATGATTTCCCTCTCCTTGAATGATGAATTAACTCTTCATTAATACTTGCCTAAAATAACCTAAGTGATTTGGGAAATTAATCTCAACAATTTGAAATTCAAATTTTAAATTTCAAATAGTTTATTAAATTACAAAGCCATATTAGGCAAATCTTGACTCTAATCCCAATTTAATTTTAAATTGGGTTGGAATGATTTATCTCATCCCAAACTCCACTTCCCTCCAAAACTCCCCTTCCTTCCTAATTTGGATTATTTTTAATTTAGAAAGAAATTCAAGTTCAAATTAATCAAGTTTGAATTTCAAATCTTTCATAATTAATTACACCATATTTGAAAACCCCCTTCATTCAATCAATTAATCGATATTGAAATAAATTGATTAATTGCCCTATAACTCACATACATTAAACTTGGACACCTTTTTCTCCCCTCTCTCATGGCTGGCCCCTTCCAATCTCTTTCCTATCTAATTAAAGCTCTCAATCAAGCCTCCAATCAACCCATTAATGCTCACTTAATCAGTCGGACCCTCCTAATCTCCATTACTCCCAAATTCCGATTTGGAAATTCTTAAACGTTCAATCTAACCGCCCCTCTTTAATTCCCTTCACGGTATCTTCAAAATTGCTGGTTTCCTGCTTACTGTATCTCTACTCCAGCAATTGTACATACTGTTTTGTACCCAGTGCATTCCCAAATTGAAGTCCAAAGCTTCCAACGTCAAACAACAGCAAGTCCAAGCTTTCTTGATTGCTATATAGTGCTGTCCAGAACTTTCTGAAGCATTAAAACTGCTTACTAGCAGTCTTGGTGAGTTCTCCCTCTGCTGACTTGCTGCCCACAAGTCCAAGTTGCTGCCCAATAGCGTCCGGAAGACTCGTAGTCGCTGTCTATTACCCTCAATCGCCCACTATGACCACACCGGAGCTTCGTACCTTCAACCTTAGGTAAACTCCTTTTCTCCAAGTCATATATCTTCCTAGTTTACTTTCCAATTGTGGTTATATTTTGATTCACAAAAGATCATGCCAATTCTCCTTTGCTAAAACTTGTAAGCTAGAGAGTTGAATGAGGGATCCTTGCATAGTAGCTAATCTTATTGTTAATCTAGGGATCTCTTGTTGAAAACCATTAATGTATGAAACGTTAGATTATTTGGTTGTTTAACGGTCTTAACTCCTATGCATGTGATTTAGCCTAAGCTTGTTCTACCACTCTTGTGTTTTATCTCGTCGTTAAAATAGTTATAAAGATATAATTATTGTGGTCTCTAAAATTAAGCGTGCAAATTCCTTAACCTAATCATCCTTGCATGTATGTTCGATATCACATAGCCATGCACCGTAAACTTCACCTCCTCAGTTAACCCAATCACCATGAAATACATCTCCATCCGGTACACCCACCCATAAACATCCTCCCTTTTAAATATTAGCATTTCCTACTTCCTCACCCTAGGATCACTACCACTCAAATAGCTTCTTCCTTCTCCAGCATAGCGGTTTTCGTGATCCCTCCATATTTCCCTCATGTATTGTGGGTGGGAATCCCACCTTCCTTCCCTTCACCTCACATGACCTGATCCCCATGGTTCGGCCCATTCCACTCCTTTAGTCGTCCTCTTCCCTTGCCAAAAGACCTCCCCTAGGAGTCGGCCACGCCACCACCTTCACCACGAAATGCCCTTTTTGTTGTCCCCCATCCGATAACCCTATTTTACCACTTTTTGGAGCCCTAGGAGGTGACTCTTAACCCCCTACTTCTCCAATGAGTGGCTCCCCTTGCCCAAAATTTCTCTCATAGTGGTCGGCCGCCCTACCGCTTCCACCAAAAAATTTCATCTTTGTTGTCCCCTCATCCAGAGACCCTGATCCACTCTTTATCTGAGTCACAGGAGGTGGCTCTTGATGAAAGAAACTCCCCTTGTCAAACTCCTCTTGCTTCGCTTCGGCCAAGGGAATCCCGGTCAAATCTTGGTTAGGGCTAGCATCGGATCCACTCTTGAAGTTTTTGTTTGCATTTCCAAGAGCATTCTTAACATCTCCTCCACCCTTCTAAATTGGTTTTCCATATATGAAAATCTTTCTTTCATGGTAGAGAACTTCTCCACGCCGGTTTTGAATTGCTCCTTCTCGCCTTCCAGCGCCTCCATCTTCTTTTCTGTCATTAATTAGATCTAGGCTCCAATTGCAAAAACAGCGGAGATATTATATTTTTCCGCCCAAGAAAGCGCTCTGATACCAATTTGATAGGAAACACTTGAAGATTTCAAGTAAAACCTATCAATAGAGACGAAAAAATAGCAAAATGCTCCACAAATCCCATGAGAAAATCAACAAAATAGTAAATTTTATTGAAAAAATAACAGAATAAAGAAAGCAATATACAATTAATCCTCTATTCGAGAGGAGGATCTATATCTCCCAAATCTCTAGACGCCTCTAGAGCCCAAAAAAACTAAACCTAAGAGATTTCAAATTTCAGTCAAATTTAAGATGAAATCCTAACCCTTATAAGAGAAACTATTTAAAGCAAAGAATATTACAAAATCCCTAAACAACCCCTAATTCAAATTTTCCCTCCCAGAGCAATATTTAATTGAGTTGTTATCTCCCAAAACAATACTAATTGAGTTGTTCCCTCCCAAAATAATATTTTATTGAGTTGTTCCCTCTCAAAGCTTTATTTAATTGAGTTGTTCCCTCCAAAGCAATATTTAATTGAATCCCCTAATTCAAATTGGGCCGGTCCAACATATCCCCTATATTTCATCATCACCATTAAATATCTCAAAAGTAGACTAAAAATGTGCGCTCCTTGACAATGGCTTGAAAATTTTCTTGACTGCCAGGGGCTAACGGGGGATCTTGATATGTCTTCTTTTTGTATCCGAAATGACCTCGTGATACTAGTCATTGTGTTTGATCTGCATATAACTTATCATCAATATATAACTCTTCATCACCCCTCTTATTTACTTTGCTCTAACTGATTTCTTCATGAATTTTGGTGCAATTAGTTCATCAACTTCTTTACGCATCATGCTCCTTGCATCAGGAATTTCATGTATAATTCTTTTATATGTCCCTTGTGAAAACATCTATCTTAAAGTTGCTATGAAAATATTATTATGGGTCATTTTATGCAATGCACAACAAAGCATTATTTAAGGGGTCCCACAAATATCCCAGTTCTGCACTCACAACCTTGCATTTACCCAAAAAAAGTAAGATTATAAATATGTACCCCTTGTCAATGGCTTGATTTTTTTTTTTTTTAATTTCTTGGGACCACTCTTTCACATGTTATCTCTATTGTGCTTTTCTGGAATCAGTTCATCTTCCTTATTTCTTTGTTACTTGTATTGCTGAATCTTCCTTTTAGGTTCAATCTCAAGTTTTCTAGTAAGGTTCTTATGTGTTTCTCTCTATCTTTTCTAAGCCAATGTTAAAACATTCAACCAGATTATTCTCAACTTGATTTGCTGTGATATTTACATCAAAGAAATGCTATGCTATAAATTCTTTGCTTCTATTGAGATGTGTCAACCACTGATATTCCTTGTTAGCTTTGAGATAACCCATCTCTCTATCAAACATATAGGTCGTGTAAGCTTTAGCTGCATTCTAATACTTCTTCCTCAATTCTGGTTCAGAACCATTCTAAGGGGAACTCAGATCAAGTTCTCTGTTATTTTGTGTCAATTAGGTCCTCCAGCTTGTCTTATAAGTGAAATTTATTTTAGGAATTTGGAGATTTCTATCCTTTAATTCACAGGAGACCCCCATTGAAGCACATAATCAAAGGGATCCAATTTTAGGTTTTTAAAACAAGGATTATTGTAAAGTATCCTCTTGATCTCAAGGACCTGGGTGCAATTTACCTTAATAGTTTTTTATGACCTCATATTACAATGATCCCTTTGCAAGCATATAGTTTCATCAGTACTATCTTCCCTTTGTATTTTCAATGCTTTTTCTCATACTTCTTGATAAGTGGTGCAGGAGTCAAAATCATTCTGTGCATGTTATGACTTATTTAAAAGTTTCGAATTATGACAGTAATAGTTCCTAAAAATGCTTCAAAGCACAGGCAATCTTATCCTTCAAGATTGTTTTATGTAGAAAACAAAAGCAAAACCAAGTCATCTTTTGAATTGCATAGTGTGAAGAAACATGCCTTCTTTCTTGGGCTTCGTAGAACTTGAGCTTACAACTATGTCATGCCTTTTCAGGAAGATGGATAGCTATTTTTTGCCGGGTTTACATCATGAAGCAAATTCTTACTGGTTGTGCACAGCATGCTATGCATTATGCCCCTTTTCATCTTTTTAGAACTGATTTTACAAAACTTACAGGAGCTGTCCCATTGATCTAAAGGAAGCAATATCTAGTGTGATATTTGCATCCCCAAGGTGTGCAGATATACCAGAACTTATGGATGCACGTAAACAGTTTGTGGCGAAGTATGGGAAAGAGTTTGCCACATCAGCACTTGAACTTCGACCAGATTGTGGTGTTAACCGAATGGTAAGTTCTAGTTGAATCAAATTATTTTTATTTTTGTTATTCCAATGATGAGCTTTCTCTAGTTAATAAATTTATTTGGCCCCCGTTTGAATCTGTTATTGTTTTCTATTGGTTGTTCAATATTTTGCCTTCTCTAAATGTAGATTGTTGAGAAATTATCAGCAAAAACACCTGACACAGAGACGAAAACGAAGATATTAACTGCAATTGCTAAAGAGCATGATGTCAAATGGGATCCAAAGGCATTTGATGAGAAACTTCAGAAACCTAAGGAGGACCTCTTGGTTTGCATTGCTGATTCAGACTTCAATCTATTTATTAGTTTTATGCATTAGCTTGTAAAAATTGAAGTGTTTTATTTTCTATTTTGTAGAATGGTTCCAGCAGTTTTGTTGGTGCCAACAAGACGTCAATGGAGCCCTTAAATATCAAATTGCCTCCAAATGTCAGCCAGGCTGAATCGGCCTCAAAAGTTTATCAAAGTGAAATACCAAGCAAACCAACTAGTTTTGACTCCTCCTCACATTCTAACTTGAGATCAACCCGTCTTGTACCACCACCTGCTTCGAATGATTCCAGGGAATCAGGTGAAGTAGAAACTATTTCCCTATTGGTTACTACAAAGTAATGGCTATTACTAGTTCGTTTGAGGTTTGATGGTTTTACTGTTCTTGTTAACAGATTGGAAAGCCGGGGTGCCGGAAGTAAGGGATTCATATCGAACAGAGGACATCGCTTCCTTCAAACATCCAACTTGGAAAATGGAATTTAATGATGCAGCCTCCGCTGCTCAGGTGGCTGCGGAATCTGCAGAGAGGGCTAGCATAGCTGCTAGAGCTGCTGTTGAACTTGCAAGTCGAGGGAACATTTCCAGACATAACTCTAACGAGCCAAATGTATCATCTTTGCATAGTAACAGAGATGAAACGCCAAAGAGAGCAGTAAGCTCAAAGCTTAAAGACGAACACAATGAATCTGTAAATATGGAATATGATCAAGTCAAAGGCTTCGAAGGGATGAAAGAGGACATGCGTAAGCTTCCCAGAGATGATTTGGAAGAAGAAATTTCAGATCATAGCAGAACCTCTGATGAGGTCATGGAGTATAGTTCTCAAATGGACAATGTGAGGACATTTGATAGTGTTCGGAGAAGTTTTTCTAGGATGGAAATGGGAAATAAAAAGAAGAACGACGAAGGTGCATTTGTTGAAAAAAATGCAGAAGTGAACTATGATAGATCAGCTTCTGCTAGTTTTATGGTACCTACCTTTGACGATGAAGCCAATTGGGTTCCATCCATTGGCATGCACGAATCTGTTAATCATGATAATCTGACGCATAACACACCTGAAATAGATGCTGGAGAAAGGCTTTTCAGATATGACAGTAAGGAATATGTTCCCGACGACTATCCTGCTGCTGTTTTTGATGAATATGATCCTGAATCAATTGATGCTAAAGATAACTTGTTCGATTCATTTCATGAAAAACAGAATGGTCAATCCCCTATCTTCGCTCCCAGCAACAGTTCTATAAATTCCAATATTTTCAGTGGGTCTCGCCATGAAACTCATCCTGTTACTGTGGAAAAGGTTCCATCATCAAAATTTGATTATTCTGATGGTCTTTCTTCAGAAAGTGACGATGACACTAGCAGTTCCCAGCAGAATCGAACTGCCCAGAATAGTAATTTGTTCCATGAAAAAAGTGGCTTGGGCGGAGACGACTCTCATCCTCGAGAAGAGTTGCAGCCTTTGAGCTCGACAAAAGCTAAAACACCGTTGGAAGCTGAAGTAAAGAATCACCTTGAAGTGTCTTCCTCTTCTGTAGGTGTCAAAGATCCTGAAATGCCAGAAGAACTTCCAAGTGGAGGCGAATTCGGTCTGAATTTTGGAAGATTAACTGGTGGGCTAAGAAACCGAGGTTACAACCATCCACCTTATACAGCAAGCTCTGTGTTCGATTCTTCTGTGCCTTCATTAGAGATCTCAGGCAGTGCTATCTCCAATACTACGCACATTATTTCTCCATGGGAGAAGCCCTCCACAAGCTCCCTGATGGAAGACGACCCATCAAATCCAATAATGCCATTAGCTTCCACTAATCCAAAATCCGACGAAGCTAAAGGATCTCTGTCAGAAGAATACACCAAGAACAAAATCTTCAACACAGATAAATCATTTGGTGTAAAGCATTCTGTTTCCAATCACGAAAAGAGTAGAGGATATAGAGGGGGTGATCCAAACCCATCAGCGCAGGTTCCCCAAATTTCTGAAGTTTTAAACGAGAAGATCTATAGTGATAAACCGCGAGCCAAGGCCTACAAGGAACTGAGCTCCCGAATGTCAAAGACAGACATCGATTCTGATATTGATGTCGAAGAGAGAGATTCAAAGGTTAACACGGAGGGTCAAGGAAATGCGAGTTCCAGTACAACATTCAAATTATCTCGTCGGACAAAAGATTTTACGCCGAAGGTTCGAACTAATCTTCCTAGATCTACTAAGTATTCTGATATGTCGAACTCTGAAACTGAAAACTTCTCTTCTGGACAGAGCTCTGCAACAGAACCCCTTTCTCAGATTGTCGATAAACAGAATCGAAATAAGCCATCAGATTCTGGTTGCGGGACAAAATCACAAGAAACTGCTCCACAGAAAGCCTCTCATGTTCATCCAAAACTTCCTGATTATGAAACCTTTGCTGCTCATTTTCAATCATTAAGGGCAAATCGACGTTAAACAACAGACATTTTGGTTCACATTTGTCTACTAAGCCTCTGTTATTGGGGAAATTATTAGGTGCGGACACCGCACCTACGTCCGGATGCTTAAGCTCTGCCTACGTTCTGCGTATTTACTGAGTATACACTGCCTATTGCAGTTAATAAGCAGCAAATATTTAGTTGTGAGGATTTGCTGATTATTTGTTGTGTATCTACAAATATGCAGAGTGTAACATAGTGTAAGCAGAATATACGCACAATATAAGCAGAGTGTACTTAGAGCGTACGCAGTGCATCCAATAATCCAGACGCATCTCTAGGTTAATAATTTCCCCCGTTATTGTGCTCTCGAAATATCTCACTAAAGTTTATATGTACATAAGCCATTTTCTTGGTTCATAAGATATGTATTACATTTATTTCGGTTTTTTTTTTGTTCATTTTGATACAGTCCTTAATTATGCCTTGTGGTTATGGAGAATAATGGAGCATTCATGTCGATGTAATAATGATGTTCATTGCTTGTATTAATAGCTGACAATTATATAGAGCAGAACTGACTGTAGATGTATTTTGTCAGTGTATTGTTTGGGGCTGATTTATTCAATAGATAGTTAATTCACTTAATTGTGCTCTCTGTAGAGGATTCTCTATTTTTTTCTTTTTATTATTCATGTATAACGTTCAGTGTTTTGCAATCATTCGCAAAATTAAGGCTTTTTTAATGATTTTAAAAACAGTTTTTTAATTAAAAATTAAATTTTTATACTAAAAAACTGTTTTAATAAGCGGTTAATCCAATTGAAGACTAAATCAATTTGAATTACAATTTGTTCGAGGTAGTTTTTTATTAAGTTATTTTTTAGATTAGAATCATAATTTTTGCTTGATGATTATTTTCTTAGTACTTTTAAAAAAAATTAGGCTTTGTTTGGGAGTGCTTTGATAATTCTTTCAAAAGTAAATTTTTAATATAAAAAATTTAAGTTCAAGAAATTTGTATAATAAAAAATGGTTTTATAAAATAATAAAAAAATTGTATCAAATGAAACCTTAGTACCGTAAAGCTTTATTTTATCAAAGTTTAAGATTTTATTTTTTTATAGCAATTTTATAAAATAATAGGAAAGTTATCCAAATAAAATTTTATTTTATTTGGTTCATTAGTAGAAATCAAGATCCTTGTTGACCCAAAAAAGAGTTCAAATTTGGTTTGATGTAGGCCGATTTTGAATTTTAGTTTAAAGTTAGATTTTGTAATTTTTTTTTTTAATTTGTCTTGCTTAACATAATTTTTGAATTTTAAGAAATTATAAACTAAAAATTTTAGAGATTTTTTTTTTTAATTATAATGATTCCAATTCTATCATGTATGATATTAATTTAGGCTTCATTTGGGATAATTTTCTTACTGATTTCTACGATAATTTTATAGTATAAAACTTTAAAAAAAACAAACAAAATTAGTAATCAAATGTTGTCCCAAATGAAGTCCTAATCAGGTTGACTTTATAAAATGTGTGGGGCATGGAATATTCGAGGTGATAGAGAGATATAAAGTTTAGTCTTAACTTTGTATAAAAGTCTGACACACAAATAGACGAATGATAGAGGGGTAGCGTTCATGAGAGACCAAGATTTTTATATGAAAACTTCTAAAAAAGAGAAAAACCACAGCGCCTAGTCTAGTTGAATGTACGCACTAATGTTTACAGTTGATTACAAATGAGGCCCTACCATGGGGAGAAAGGCCTTGGCTCGATGTAGCCTATATACATTATATAAAGTGCATTACATGGTGGGAGTTGGAAGAATTAGTGTTAACATATTCATTTGGTCAGCAGGATTATAGTTAATGAGCGATGTAGGTTGAAAGGACTGTAGTCGGGCAATGGTGGTCGGAAGGACTATAGTTGGGCTATGGAGGTCAGAAAGATTATAGTCGGGTGGCAGTGGTGAGAAGGACAGTAGTTGGTGGGCGACTTAGGTCGGAAAGATTGTAGTTGGGTGACGATGGTCAAAAGGACCGTAGTCAGTGAGTGACAGAGGTCGAAAAGATCATAGTAGGGAGATTATAATCGGACGACAATGGTCGGAAAAACTACAGTAAGCATGCGATGGAGGTCCGAAAGACCGCAGTCGGACGACGATAAATGGTCTGGAGGAAATGTGACAACAATTGGTGGTCGGGCATAAGTCCGACGACAATTGGTGGCCGGGAGGAAGTCCGACAAAAGTTCAGCAATGGTCGGTGGACAAAAAAAAATCTGACAAGAATTGGTGGTTGGGCGTATGTCTAACGATAATTGGTGGCATGACAGAAGTCCGACCGAAGTCCAACGACAGGTCATTGATTTGGACTCATTTGGACTCATATTATGTCGAATTTGGTGTCGTTGGTTTATCTTTTCGAGACGTTCAATTCGACTATAAGTTTGCGGAAATTAGAGTTCGAATGACTCCATATTTAATTTTGGAAGCGTTTAATCAGAATTTGCTTCAAGATTCATGCCCGATAATTTTTTTTTTTGATGATATATCAGTTAGGATCATACATGTTTTTGATTGGATTAAATTTGAATCAAATAAACTAAACTAATTAATCTTCCGTTAGATCAACATTAAAGATATTAATTTTGGTTTGAGCCAAATTCGAATGAAAATGAAAGAATCGTTATATTTTTTATCCAATTTTTCATCCATTTAATCAACATCATATTATTTATTTATGGCCAATAGAAACAAACGCCTTACTATAATTTTTCACCAAAGGGAAACATTGCTTCTGTAACCACTGAGAAAAAAATCTGCTTCAAATTCATATCATTTAGGCTTCATTTGAAATAATATTGATGAATCCATATAATCATTAAAAAAAAAATTATGTCAGATTTTCTTAACCAAAATTTAGTTATAATTAAAGAAAGAGATTTAATGTAAAAAATATATATATATATATTTGCATGTTACCTAACATATTATTACAATTATACCGCCTTTAACGATGGTTAATAAAGGACATCCATGCAAATAATGGTGGGCGAGGAAAGACAAATTAAGAATAAAGTAGTGGTGGCTAATGATTCGAGGGGAAATTATTCTGTGCGGATATCAGATGTTGAGAACTGTTCGGATTTGTTGCGTTTTTATTACTCTTTTGCTGCGCTTTTGTAAAAGGCGGTAAAAGAGTAGCAAATATTCAATTATGAATGTGTTTTCACTGTCATTTGTTGTACTTTTGCAAATACTAAGTACAAACGTAGCAAATATTCAATTATTTAGTAAATATTAAATATTTACTGTCATTTTTACTACCCTTTTGTAAAAGCCCAGCAAAATGACAATAAAGATGCAGCAAATCTAGACGGTTCTCTCTGTCTGGTGTCCACATAGAATAATTAATCTGATTCGATTGCTTATGTACTATCAATCGTAAAATACATTTTTTTAATTGATCTTCTTTTTATATGGCGAATTATTGTAAATCAAATATTTATTTCCAGCGACGTGTTTATGAACCCTAATTCCTTCTATATATTCATGATGAATGAAAATGTTCAAAGCTGGTTTTGTTTTTCTTTTTTTCTTTCTTGTTTATTGTAATAGATAGATCCAGTGGCTCTTAAATTTTATTTCAAAAGTTATATTTTTTAGAGAGCTTTTGGTTCTCTAAGGAACTGTAAATCTCTATTTAATTAACGCGTAGATCTCTCCGTGGATTTTAACTAAAGAAAACAAGAATGAAAAAGTTGAAAGCTTATTCACATAGATGTATGGATGTTTTTGTCCCAATGTGTATGGCTTAATTGTAAATAATTTATATAACCGTTATATTTTGGAGATAACTTAGACTTAATCTAGAGTAATAATTGATTTATTTATCCCTTAGAAAATGATTTTATTACTTAAATAAATATAAAATAAATAAAAAATGAAAACCATAGATGATAGCTCCATTTATTTGTCTACCATTGTTCTCTTATAATCATTCTCCATCAATTTTTTTTTTTTTTAAGTAAAACAATAAATGTAGAAAATATTGTTTTTACTAAACTCATATAATTTTCATTATTTGGAAAATTTTTAATGTTTTTTTTTTAAATTAGCTATTTTATTTAAAGCATTATAT